>NC_060138.1:150070023-150373053 GCF_021461385.2 Schistocerca piceifrons | reverse complement strand
GGACTAAACACTGAAACCTATGTTCTTGCAAAATAATGTGTGACACTGTATGGTTGACATTCCTAAATTTCCCTCACACACTTTTACACTTCGTAGTGAAAAAGAAGGGCTGCAGCAACTAGCAGCCAGGTTTCAACTGTGTAGCACAAAAGGCTGCTGGCTGCATCAAACCTACAAGACATAAAACAATCGTCATCGACAGAGATGAGGCAACATCTGTTCTTTGTCATAGACACAAATACAAACTGGGGTTATGTGACTGATTGTGAAACATATGACTGCTGCAATAGAAACACCAGCATCTAAAATATGTTCCCCTCTCTCATTACTTCTGGGGATACAAGGTACACTAATTTCATGAAACTCTGATATTTTTAGACTATACAGTATATGTATTTCTTTTTTTTTCTTTTTTTTTTCCTTCAAAATATATCCCTTGCTCACCACTGTTATTGAAATGTAATGATGACCCTCAGCGGAGAAAGCAAATGTAGTAACTAACAATTTCACAGTAAATAGCTACTCCACCTTCACAGAATATGTGGGAGAAAAACATATTATCTAAAATAGTTATTATTATTATAGCAAAGATATGGGTGGCCCACTGTAAACTTGAGGTCTTATAAAAGTGTTTTTCACTTTGTGCCCATTACAAAACCTGAATTCACAAAATTAATTTTGAAACACTTTGCAAAACATGTACTACAGACCCTTTTCTGAATGAATCTTAAAATAATTGTTATTCTCCCTTTTACTCCATGTTAAAATGTACATCCACACAAAGTAAACTTCCCAGAACAACAAATGCAGAGAATAAATGTCAAATGTGTGGAAGATAATAATTCATACTTTGATTCCCTAACATTAGCATATACAAGACACCAATGTATTTCATACAATGACACCTCTCAAACATCATCTTCACATCCACAACTCCCACACATCTTTTAGTCATGGGCCTATATAACTTTACCGCAAATGCTGGTCACCATACAACAACACAAAATTTAACAGTGGATAAAGTTTTCATTTTGAATCAGTTAAAAGCATGATACAGTTGTTCACCGATAAATTTATTTAACATATAAAAAGTTGCATATAAACTATTAGGCGCAAATGAGAACACAAACAGCATTTTTTGCTTGGGGGAAAATACTGATAGTCATCATTTCTCAATCTATTTATTTTTATGTACGGCAGGAACTACAGAGTTCAGCTTTTAATAATATAAGCTTTGTACAAAGTGAACTCTGTATTTACCTTTAATTTACTGCACTTTTTCACAAAGAAGGAAAAAAATAGGCATAGTTTCATGTTTACATGCAAATAAAACTTTAATCCCAGTGTGGGAAAAATAAATAAATAAACAGATTTTAAATATAATTCTGATTCAGACCATTTAAACAAACATGTCACACAACAGAAGAATGTTTGCTATTGAGAATGTTTGTACGGCTGCACAAAGGATCACTGCTATGGCCACAAATTATTGTTACCTAAGCATCTTTGTGTACCAGATGTGAGAAAACGTTAGTGTACAGAACAAGGCAATAAGTAAAAATCTTGTCTGTAATGTTCTTCACAATGAGAAAATATATTCAGAAGTGTGTACAGTACATGTTTGACAGTACCGTAATAAAAACAGACGCTTACTTTTGTATGCACATGAACCTGTTAAACTCTCAACCAAAAACGGCAAAAGCAATGAAGAGATTTTAGTACTATCTTCTACACCAGTATATATACAGACTGACTGAATAATTCCACAGTACAGTACTAAAAAGAAAAAAAAAACACACAAACGCTGTGATTCACTGCACAGAGTGCATGCCACCCATTCATTACGCTTTTTCTTCTTTCTCTTTATTGTATCGTTCAAGCTCTTTTAGAAATTGTGCTTTCGGCTTCATTACATTCGGTCTATCACCACGACATTTGGGGCAAAACCATTTACCTTTGGGCTTTGTAGCAAGAGCAACACAAGAGAAATGAAACCACTCTATCGGACAGAGGTCATTATCACAGAGGATCATCTCACCATACGATATTTGGTCACACAAACAATATGTTGGTTCATCGGGGTCGATGGCCAGTTCATCATCTTGGGGCGGGGTATCTTCACGCTGTTGTTGTACTTGCTGTTGGGACTGTCGCGATTTACGTTTTTTCTTTTTGCTTGTACTGTTACCTTTTTTACTGTTGCAAGTTGCGTTGCTAGACGTATTTCCACCACCCGTACTGCTTCGCGTTGCTGCAGGTTCCGGGACAGAAACTTCTGATGTGTTAACAATATCCAAACCTGTGACACTTTCAGTTAACGTACGTCTAGCGCGTTTAGACTGTCGTTCCCCAGTCCCTGTACTTGTGCTACCACCGCCTGCCACACTGCTGGAACTACCATGATGATTGTGAGTTTCGCGATTAGGCTCATGATTTTCCTGATCTTTCCGAAAATCTAGATTTCTATAGTCCAGATCTAACTGTCGAGATTTATTTTCAATTAGATCTTGTATTTGTTGGACTATCTGTAATTTTTCATCGCCCACTTCCTGAGCAGCAATTAAGGACTGTTGTATCCTAAGCAAATTACGCCGCCTGGCACTGGAATCTCCTTCCGAACGCGAGGATTCCTGATGTTGTTCCACTTCTTTCAAATAAGCCTGATACGTTACATCCAGCTCTCTCATACGAGAAATCAGCCTCTGTAAATCGTCCGGAAGGTTTTCCACACAATCGAGGTAATTCTCTACGTAAGTAGCGGAGTATAATGCTTCAACAGCAGCTTGATTCAACATACTTACTAAACTAACTACCACTAACACCGCTGTCTTAATACGACACAACCATTGACTGCCATCAATGACAACAACCACATTCAAGAACAAGAATAGACTGTACCAAAGATCCCACTGTAAAGATGGCACCAAATCCTGAACAGTAAACGAAATGTCGTAAATGTTTACGTCGTAGATACTAGAAATACATGTATATTACGTTTGTGATTTGACAAAATAACGCACATATGACACAACATTTTCTTATACTCACTACTATGAATTAAAAATAATTTTATTGTGAAAAAATGAGAAAAGCCTCTTGTTATATCGTTGGCTCTCTCTGTCATAATTTCTGAAAAGTCAAAGTAATACCGCAAAATAGCAACAAAGTACGGTGAGCGGGAGAATTGAATGTAGGTCGAGTTATTACAGTTTGCATTTCGATATGTAAATGTTTTAAAAGAGAAAGCATGCCTATTGGTCGCTTTTAAAGATATTAAAAGATACGTTTTCACTGTATAAAACATTATCAATTCATAGCAACAAGCTATAAGTATAGACTTCTACATTTACACTCCGCAAACCACTTTGAGGCACGTGGTGAAGGGTTCCTCCCATTGCACTCTAACGAAAACCGAGATAAAAAGGACTAAGAAATGTACCGCTGTCCTATTACGAGTATTAAGACAACGGCTGCTCAACGGAGCCAACATTCACTTGAATTCGTATAGGACCAATGTCAACATGTCTGGCGTACAGATCGCGGTCATTGAGCATGAATAATTACATTTACCCATTACAAAACAAAAAAAGGAAATCACACAAAAAATTCTATAGCTATATCACTTCACACATACTGAAATCACCAAGTTTTAAATATGGTATAAGCTATCATATGCTATAAATAAAATTCTACCGGCTTGATTTTATTTATCATTTTTGGGACAGGTATGACGGACGTAAGTTATTAGACCACTATAATCGTGAATCCTCTGGGCAATTCCATAGCTTTTGTCGTAGGTAAATGACAGATTTTGAGCCGCTTCTTCAAACGATTGAACCCAAAATAAAAAAAAAAGAGAGAGACGTTTTGGATGGAGGCTATACCTGCTGAAGTTTTTTTGGCAGTGGCACTTCTACTTCTTGCTGCAGGAAACAGTTTCAAAAGCTTGATTTTGCTGTTCAAAATATTCACTCAAGTGAACGAACGAGCGAAATAAATGACTTCTACGCCGAAGCTACGATGATGGAAAGCAATCACAGTTCACGCCAATGTGTGGTTAGCGTATCGATATTGCCTCAAGGTTCTTCAACGTCGAAATACCGACAAGCGACGGATTCGCGCCTAGATTGGGGCCAACATTGCTTCCATTACTATTTCATCGATCCACATATTCGGTCAGCTCTGTTGTCTCCGTTGTGTGGATTCGGCCTAAGTATAAGCGATTTATACAGGAAGTTACTAAACTCTACTTTAAAGTAGTCCGTCATCTTGGCGAAATACTTGGTGTTCAATAGGAAAACAAAGCACTACGCCGTGAAGTATGTCAATTTATGTGAGAATTTACCGTCATTTCGTTTAAGTGTAAGTTACATAACGCCAATAAAAATAATCAAATACCAGCGCTGCAGAGTGTTTTTTGTGAAATTTTGTACTATATAACACAATATACCCTCTGCTATGCGTCTCCCGCTGGTTTGCAAAGTATAGATGTAAATATTAATAACGATGATGTCGAAAAAGAAAATACTGGATAGAGGGAAGTGACGGTTTACCTTATATGCACAAGGCACAGACGAAAGAGTGATTTCACTAACCGGTATTATAGTTATGAATTACTGTACCTACACAATAACTGTTTTTAACACAAATTTGCAATTCTCCACAAATAAGTACTTATTTTAGAGAAATTTAGAAATAAGAAATTTATGTTATTGAAAGAGACATTTATGTCAAATTTGGACACCAAAGGGCAAAATTAACAGACAAACAATATATGCCACAACAGTAACTTAATTAACTCTGTCAGTGAGTGGTAGCTGTGAGGTCTTAGGCGTCTTATCACGGTTAGCACGGCTCCCACTGTCGGAGGCTCGAGTCCTACCTCGGGCATGGGTGATTGTGTTGTCTTAAGCGTAAGTTGGTTTAAGTAATGCGTAAGCCTAAGGACCGATGGCCACAGAAGTTTGGTCCCATAGTCCTTACCACAAATTTCTGATTAACTCTGGTGGACAGCAAATAGTTAGCAATAAGACTTAAAAAAAAAATGTCTGATGGGTATTGCGTGGTTGGTCGTACAGGACTGTTTATTCAACTAGAACATCAAGATTTTTATTTTAGCTCTATAATAATATTAGATGTCTAATTCTTTAATAATATGTGCGCCTTACAGCTCTATAAATATGCTTTTCCATTTTGTGCCTAAACGCATTTTGTTCGTGGACTAATATCTACACTTACTGCCTATCTACTTAAGGGAAACGATAGTAGAGAAATTACGGAAATCACGAATGAGAAGTCGGAATTTTGATCTTCCCCTCCACTTCTACTATTTACTGACATAAGTCCAGAGATACGATGGTGCGCACAGCCCACTCACCGAGTGCGTTGCGTTGCATCAGGTGACGCACCAGGTAAAACAAAGGACTACTAGCATTCCAGAGGAACGGGATTCAAATCCCCATTTGCCCATCCACATTTTCCAAGTTTCTTTTTTTTTTAAGGACAGAATATCCATCTTTTATAACCACTCGGCGACGTGAAGCTAAACCCTAATTTTGGTACCTGTCGAATACGTTGCGTTCTTAGGATTCACTCCTCACTTCTTCGTAGCCTACATGGCGCAAAACATTTCAATTACTGTTATCGGCGCTTACTTCTTTCCGATCGTGAGAACATTTCATTTCGCGTATGGTTCTTCATTTGTTTTCTAACTGTATGCCAATACTATGTATTGACAATTTGACTACATTGATTTCGTCGTAATCGAAGAACTGAATAAAACATTGAACAATAAAATTTGTTAACATCATCTCTGGCGCACTGAAGTGTGTCTATTTTGCTTTGGAAATGGAAGACGTAAACAAGGCTGCGTGAGTATCAAATAAGAATTTCGCTGGTTTGCTAAGGTCATTGTAGTCAGTGCTGAGTGCTAATAGATGTTGAATTGTTGCGAATGTTGAAAATGTGATAAGTACTGCATTTTATGAATGGCAGTCACAGTGTCCAAATTGCGACTGCTCGCAATGGAAATGATTTTTAATAAAAGGAACACTGCTTGCCTTACGTATTGTGAGGTGTAAATTACATGTACCTCATCAACAACAAATAAAACTTGACCTTTAAAAACTGATCCCAGACGTTTAGTTCGTCGCATTATATTCCACCTAACCAGTATCATATTGTGATGCAACACGAATTAGCCTCCGAACTTTTCAGTGACATTTTTACGCCCAGAATAAATCGTACTGCAGGACACGTCGGTAAAACCATTTAAACATCTCAGTTTTTATGCTTTTTAGAGGTGCTTTCAGTAATTTTTAGGCGTGGTACGACACGTTTTAGTATGATATAATCAAAACAAACAAATCGTTACAAGGAGCTTACCGATGTCATTTCCACAGTCTGTATCGTTACGAGAAAACTTAACGTGACTTTACTGAGAAATCGGTCGTACGGTTATTTCACCTCAGTAAGTTAAAAGTTTGGAGCGGCGCTAGTTAAGCTTCTTTATTCTCAGCCATATTGACACGTTAGAAATAAGCACCGTCATTTCTTATGAACTATACCAAATTTATGCTATTTATTTTTATAATATCTGAAGAGAATTACGCATTTTTACTTTATTTTTATTTTATCCATATTCTAAACCTATGCAGTAGATGTTATATAGTGAGCATACACACGTGAATACGTACATGTATAATGTGTAAGCTATTGTATGTTTTTACTGCTTAATCTATTATATGTATATTGTCTAGATGTAATCAAAATGACGTGTCCTATATTACAAGAACATACCTATAGGAAAGGAAGTTTACTGGACAAACAAAAGTCACGGTGACAAGTACATGCAGAATTTAATTATAAAAAATTTCGTAAATAACATTTGTTTATTTGCCCTTGGACTCATTTTTGTACAACATACACACATTTAAATCAAAACACACAGTTGGCATGGTTGAAGATGTTGTAGAAATGAAACGTTTTTACATGTGCGTGGTTTCATGTTCCACGGATGATTCGCACAAGAAATCATAATGATGTAGCCCTACAATGATTCATTTTACATTTAAATAGCAAATTAATTTGTTAATGTGGCTGTATGCAGACTTTTTTAACATAAAGTGTGAGTTAGTAATTCTATCCTTCACCTTTATGCATTATAATAACAGTAATTTTTTCTGTGGAGTAGGAGGAATTGTCAGGGAGAAACTGTTTCAATTTGTTTCAAATTTTACTTTGCTGTTGTTAGACATGTTATATCATGGGAGTAAAATTTTTTGTTACAGCATTGTGCACCCAATGTTGTGCAAAATACAACCTTAATGAGGAGTACTGAATGTCATTTTTTTCATATGGTGTTGTAATTCTACTGGTATATCATTGTTGCCTTTTAATTGCCGTACATTATTTACTGCAAACTTCATGCAGAAATAAATATTCTGAGAAGTAGTAGTCAGAAGGCCTAACTCTTTAAACAGATGTCTACAAGATGACCATGTGAGAGCACCATGTATTATTCTTACAGCATGTTCCTGAACAATGAAGACTCTCTTAAAGATAATTACCTCAGAACATAATTCCATTTGACATTATTGAATGAACATACTCAAAGTACGTCAACTTACTGCTTTGTCTTTCCCCAGGATTTACAGTGATTATAAGTGAAAATGTGGATGAATGTTGTTGTTTTAGGAATTTCAGAGCGTGTTTTTTCCAGTTTAAATCCTCATCAATCTGGATACCTCCAAATTTTAAGTTTTCACTCTATGTATTATTTCCTCAGCATTTGTTAGTGTTATCATTGGTGTAGTGCTTACAGATATGCAGAAGTGAATATGTTGTCTCTTTCTGAAATTGAGAGTGAGACCATTTGCACAAAACCAGTCAATTATACTTTTAATAACACTGTTTTCCATTCCTTCTGTTGCTGTATGTATGTTTGGATTGATTACAATACTAGTGTCGCCCACAAAAAGAACATTTTCTGCTTATTGTATATTAGGAGAAAGATCATTTACACGTGCAAGGAACAGTGATGGACCTAAGATTGAGCGTTTGGGAACCTCATACATGATTTCTCCTGAGTCACAAGAATATCCCTCATTACATTGGTTGAATTACTAAGTACAACTTTCTGCATATTTTAGTTAAGTATGATGTTATCTGTTGGATGGTTACACCTACGGTTGCATAAAACATCAATTTATCTAGGAGATTATTGTGATTTGCAGAATAAAATTCCTTAGATAGAACATAGAAAAGATATTATTGTTGCTCAGGTGGGATGCTACTCTAGAATACATCACCCTCTCGAAAATTTTCGAAAATGATGTCACTAGTGAAACAGTTCGGTAGTTATTGACATCTCTTCTGTCATCTTCTTCTTCTTTTTTTTTCCCCATGCAATACTTTAATCTCTCTTGTGATACATGGTTTTTTACACCGCTGTTCAATGTCCTTTTTGATTAGCTGTATGTCAGCCTTTGGTTCACTACAAATTTCATCCCAGGTCGTCTCTTGTAACCTGTTCTTAAAAAAAAAAATCTGTTCTGGAGTCTAATTATTTTAACTGATTTCCTCGAGGAGTATCTATACTGTAAGGCACTATCTTATTTACTCTAACTAATTGTGCATCATGATCAGAAAGAGTATTTGTCAGTTGGTATACAGCTATTTGAGTTTCATCAAAGAAAACATTATCAATAAGAGTCCTGCTGTCTATATCTACCAGTGTTCAAAAGTTAATTGCTGATATCAAATTATAGGATCCAAGCAAGGTTCCCAGATTGTTTTTCCTATCAGAATACCATAGAAAGTGTATGCTGCAAGCAGCACAGACTGTTAACTGCTGGTTGCTGTCTGACAGATAGGACAGTGAGGACTCTGTATTCCTCATAAAAAGCTCAAAATTTTCCAGTGATGATCTGTGTGTAGTTACAATTAAAAGTGAACAATTTTTCAGTATTAATTATCAAGCACATACCTCTATGGCTGATCACTACACAATCTACTTGCCTTGATGTTTTTGAATTTGTGTTCTCTCTTAATATAGGTAACAATTCCTTCTTTTCCCATTGAATAAGTTCTGCTTGAGAAAGATGCTAGAGTGTAACCTTTCAAACAGTGGAAAATACAGGTTGGATTGTAGTAATACTATGAAAAGAAAACTTTCTACTTGCCATATAGTGGAGATGGTGAGTTGGAGATAGGCACAACAAAAAGTCTGTCAGAAAGTGAGCTTTCGGCCAACTAGGAATTCATCATAAATAGACAACATACACACACATACTCACACAAATGCAACACATGCACATGGCCACAGTCTCTGGCTATAGAAGCTAGACACTGTAATCTTTTATATTCAGCTGTTCTAACACTCTGGTTACATGATGCTCTGATATGCACAGGACCTCTATCTTTTCAGAGCTCTAAATTTTCCAAAAAGCCAAGAAGCCCCTTGTCTAACTATGATCTATCGTAGAGTCCTCGAACAATAAACTTTGTCCAGTTCTTGCAAAACTCACTGGTCACACCCGTCTACAAAAGGGGTAGTAGAAAGAATCCACAAAACTGCAATCCAGTATCCTTGACAGTGATTTGCTGTAGAATCTTAGAACATATTCTGAGCTCAAACATAATGAGATAGCTTGAACAGAATGATCTCTTCAATGTCAATCAGCACGGATTTTGAAAATATCGATCATGTGAAAACCTACTCGTACTTTTCTCACATGACATACTGAAGGCTTTGGATCAAGGCAACTAGGTAGATGCAGTGTGTCTTGATTCTTGAAAAGAATTTGACTCAGTACCACACCAGTGCTTATTGTCAAAAGTATGATAATATGGATTATCAAGTGAAATATATGACTGGACTGAGGACTTTTTTGTAGGGAGGGTACAGCATGTTGTCTTGGATGGAGAGTCATTGTCAGATGTAGCAATAACTTCAGGTGTGTCCCAGTGAAGAGTGTTGGGACCCTCACCATTCATGTTGTATATTAATGACCTTGCAAACAATATTTATAGTACCCTCAGACGATGCAGATATCTATAATGAAGTACTATCTGAAAGAAGTTGATAAGATTTCACAGTGGTGCAGAGATTGGCAGCTTGATTTAAATGTTCAGATATGTAAGATTGTGCACTTTACAACATGAGAAAAATGTAGTACTATATCCTATGACTATAATATCAATGAGTCAGTGTTGGAATCAGCCAGCTCATACAAATATCTGGGTATAACACTTTGAATGGATATGAAATGGAATGATCACATAAATTCAGTCATGGGTACGGTGGGTGGTAGACTTCAGTTTATTGGTAGAATACTAGGGAAGTGCATCAGTCTACAAAAGAGATTGCTTGCAAATCACTCATGTGACTGATTCTAGAATATTGCTCAAGTGTGTGGGACCCATAACAAATAGAACTAACAGGGTATATGGAACGTACACAGGAAGAACAACATGAATGGCAACAGGTTTCTCTGATCCATGGGAGAGTGTCTCAGAGATACTGAAGGAACTGAATTGGAAGACACTTGAAGATAGATGTAAACTATCCTGAGAAAATCAATTAACAAAGTTTCAAGAACCGGTTTTAAATGATGACTCTAGGAATATACTACAGTCCCCTATTTATTGCTGACATAGGGATTGTGAGGATAAGATTAGAATAATTACTGCACACATAGGGGCATACAGTTAGTTATTCTTCCCGCACTCCATATGTGAATGGAATAGGTAGACACCCTAATAAATGGTACAGTGGGACGTACCCTGTGCCATGCGCCTCATGGTGGTTTGCAGAGTACACATGTAGATGTAGAAGCTGTTCTGCCTTATTACTGAGTTCTCTAATATTTTGATGAAATAAGCGAACCTTACTTTTCTGTGTATTCTTAAGCATTTTGTGGGGCACTTGGGTCATTTTAACTTCTTCCACAACATCGTGCCTAAATCCTGATTCTAATATAAAGAAAGAACCCCACATACACCAGTAACCATAGAGATCTTATTTTGTTTTATGTGCTCCCCCCTCCACCCCCCCCTTTTTCTACAAGAGCCTACCTATCTTTCCTTCCCCTCTCGTATTCGGGCATAGTTCGTGTCTCGTATACCCCATCTCCCAATTGTAGTGACAGGCATTGCAGTCATATAAGATTTCATTTCAGCCAGCAGCAGCCTGTTCAACTCAGTATTCACATAGCTCACAGCAGTGTTAATCTAGGCCTGGGATTGGTACTGTAAGAGCTCCACAAAATTCACACTACTACTCCTGTTTCATCCAGGTCACTCCAAATGCTGTAATTTCTGTCTCTAACTGGACAGTTCCCTGCTATACTCACTGTAATAACCTGCCCCTCTTTGTCAAAATCTTTACACAAATTAAGTATGTTCTCTATCACCTGGCCAAGACTAGCACTTGCCTTCACAATACTTGTGACTTGGTACCCTGTTCCTAAGTTGTTCTTCACCATCTTGAGATGTGGCTGTCCACATAGCACACTCATCACATTCCTTGTTAACAAATTGGAATTATGAAGGAAAGAAATACTCAGGTAGAATCATTTAGGGTTTGCAAATCAATTATTTTCTCCTGTTGTCAATTGGTGTGTTGTGTTTCATTTGACTCTAAAAGGTCCAAGTAAAATTAATGTAAAACATGAGAGGAAGTAGCAGAGAATATTTCAGTCTGGCCTACAGCTCTGCCGTGGCTACTATATATCAGCAAGACTGTTCTCTTTTACTCCCTTTTGGTACTGAACGGCATTTAGTTTCTTTGCTAGAAGTCTGCTGCACTGTACTGTGATCTGCAGCTGGATAAAGCTCTTCTTCTCCTGCTTCAGGGAGCAAATCAGGCTTGTTAGGTATTGCGAGCTCAAATGTGGGTGAAGAAGTTAAATAACTATCCCCCTTTTGCCCATTACTTGCTATCTTTACTGAGTTCTCACAATCTTTTTACTTCTTCAGTCTGTCTGGTTGAGATTTTGCATAATGTAATTCAGCCTGAAGGGCACAGATCTTTGCCTGCTATTCAACTATTCTCTTTTCTTTAATGCACAGCCTACAGTTCCATGGGAGAGCCTTGTTGAGTTCCCCATTCAATTCCCTGTTACAGACACCCCAGTGGACTTCTAATTCACAATCTACACATACCACTCCCTGGTTGACTATTCTACAGCAACACCCACATTTAACATCCATTGCAACACAGATTAAACACTTAAAAATAGAGTTAAATTACTTAACACATTTTACACTACACAAAGTGTCATTATTTGCAAGCCGCAAAAACTAGGCCTACAGTTAGTGTTTCCATTGTATGATGTAATGTAATAGTTATTTATTTCTGTTTTAAATAAGAACTCAGCACTCACTTTTATAGTAGGGTTTATTTCTTTTACAACATTCATTCCACCAATTTATTTCATATGTAAGACAATTAACCAAAAACAAAAGTGCTGTGTCATTGATAGATACACAAACATCCCTCACCTCACACAACAGCACTCCACCCACCTACCTCACCCCAGTACACTCACCGTGGGGCAGGAAAGAGCTGGCAGTTGACTGAGCACAGTGGAGGGAGACAGACATATGCATGTGAGTGAATGTGTGTGTCTTTGTGTGCATGTTTTTCCTACAAGCTTGAAAATGGAAGTGCATTCTGAAAGTTGGCCAAGCTCTGTGCCTTTTGTTTGTGTACCTATTGACAAGCACTTCTATTTCAGTGAGTCAGCTCTTTTATTCCTAAATAATTCATTGTTCTCAACCAGTACTTTCCATACATTATGATTTCATATTGATTTACACACATACGGATAAAAAATTCAGATCCAATGTAAAAATAACGATCAGGCAAGAAGGTTGTCAGATTCCTGTTAAAGACAGAAAGAGGCTTCATATTTGTGATTTATAACACAGGGAGTTGCAAAGTTGAAAGACTTGTTTAAACGATGAGATTTTTGAGAGAGTTGTACACATCCTTTAACTTGGAGTTTCATTATCTGTCTTGTACCATGATCATGGAAATTCACATTTTTGCTGAATTTTGCACTGATAGTTTTTACAAACTTACACATTTCTAATGCACTGATGGGGCAAAAGTCATGGGACACTTCCTAATATCTTGTTGGACCTCATTTTACATGGCATAGTATGGCAACTAGCTGTAGCATGGACTCAAAAAGTCGATGGAAGTCCCCTGCAGAAATACTGAGCCATGCTGTCTATAGCCATCTATAATTGCGAAAATGTTGCCACTGACCTCTTGATTATGTCCTGTACTGTCATACATATTCAATGACATTCATGTCGGGTGATCTGGGCGGACAAATCATTCACTTGAATTGTCCAGAATGTTATTCAAACCAGTTGCGAACAGTTGTGGCCTGGGGACATGGTACATTGTCATACATAAAAATGCCACTGTTGTTTGGGAACATGCTCCAACAAACATTCCGTGTTCAAAGTGTGCTAATTCCCGTTGTGTGGCCACAATCATGTGGGAAACCTTTTCACTTGAATCACCTGAGTATAAATGACAACTGTGCCAATGCACTGCCCTTGTGTATGTGATACTGCTGCCATATGTATATCTGCATATAGCTATACTATGACATGTCACCTTAGTGTATGTAGAGGCTACCAAAAGGTAACATGAATGCTTTTTGGTACAAAGGTCTGTACTGTCAGTTGGTTTTGTATTGTTCATAACTCTCATCTTACTCTTCCAAATGAGGAGAATATCTAACCTATATGGGGAGTTTCCCCGGAATATGATACCATACTGTGTTACTCTATGAAGCTGTGCATAGTGAACAGTCTCTTGGCGTGTGCAGCACACAAGGATGCATAAGGCATAGCACACTTTATTCAGTTATTTTAAGTTATCTGTGGTCCATAGGACTAAAAATCTTGTTTCTAACATAGGATGTTTCACAGCCACACGTGTTCATACAAGAAATAAACTTCGTAGTACTCAGATGAAAGGTCGGGAAGCTGGTTTTCTTTGTGCTGACTGTCAGGTTATTTCTTTCAAATTAATCATTCAACTTACATATACTCTCAGTTATGGTCTCTTGGAGCCTAAGGCCATTTCTAATGCCAAGGATGGTAACTGATACCATCTGCAAATAATGTACTGCTAGTGGCACTGAAGTTGAACGGTAAGTTGTTTACGTACAAAAGGAACAGAATTGGTCCAAGTATTGAACTTTGGGGCATGTCTTATGCCATAGCTCAATAATCAGAGCAGTGACTTCAGATTGTATTCTTGGTCTTTGTGTTTCATTATTACTGTTTTCTGTTTGCCAGGTAAGAGCTGAATCAGTTCACAGGGATGCCTCTGATGCCATAGGACTGCAGTTTGTCTAGTATAATTTTGTTGCCTATGAAATCAAATGCCTTCGACAAATCTAGGAAGAGCCCAACTACTTATATGTAGCAGTTGTCATGGATTTATTCTTCTTGAAACCATGCTGAGCAACATAGAGAATTTTGTTCTTTACACAAAATTAATTACTCTGTGATTAACTAATCTCTACAGAAGTATACCAAACATGAATAAAATTATATGGGTGTGTAATTTTCCACATTATTTTTTACCTTTCTTAAAGACTGGGATAACTTTTACAATCAGGCAATGCGCCTGTCACAAAGATATACTGTACACAATAGAGTGGGGCAGCTATTGTGTTTGGCTAAATGGCTCTGAGCACTATGGGACTTAACATCTATGGTCATCAGTCCCCTAGAACTTAGAACTACTTAAACCTAACTAATCTAAGGACATCACACAACACCCAGTCATCACGAGGCAGAGAAAATCCCTGACCCCGCCAGGAATCGAACCCAGGAACCTGGGCGTGGGAAGCGAGAACACTACCGCACGACCACGAGCTGCGGACAGCTATTGTGTTTATGTAGTTCTTAATGATAAAATGTGAGACGTCATTGATTTCAAATAGTGTTTGCTCTTAAGGTTTGTCTTAATATAATTTCACCAACAGTGGTTTCCCAGAAGAACGTGGAGGCTATAGAAATTTTTATTTTATTTTGTGTATTGTCTGTGGGTTTTTTAATACTTTGTGGTAGTTTCTTTACAGTACTTCCACAGTAGTTGTTGGATATATTTGCAATTCCTTGTGGATTAGTGACTCTGGAGTTGCTGCAAATCACAGTTGTGTTTCAATAGGCCTTTGCTTTGTTTTTATCCTTGTTGTTGTTGTCACTGCATTCTCTTTGTTTGAGAAGTTGTCATTAGCTATTCTCTTGGTTTATGCTATAACTTTTTAACGAAGTTTGACAAATTCCTTAACATATTTACCTTTGGGGGGGAGTGATTGTTATTTTTTTAAGCACTTCAGCAATCTCCCAACCTTTTGCAGGAAATCTTTGTCAGTTGTTATCTGTGCCTTCCTTTTAGATTCTTTTGATTTAACATGTTTCAGATTGAGAGTAAAAGCAATATTGAAGTACAAGAGAAGTTTATTTAAGGAGGACTCCATTTTTATGTCTGTATAATCAGCTTCTTATATTTCGTACCATTTCTCTGATGCTAGGAAATTGTTGAAGGTTTTCATATATTTGCTGTAGTAATGTCTTACTTCAGCTATGTGTCTTTTGTTGCAGCTTGAAAGGAGGACATTTGCAATGTACAGGACTCGGGCGCAGAGGTCACTGTAGCCTGTACCCACATGTTATATAGGCTGATGGAAACAGTTTGTAAATGTCTTATCTAGAGTTGTTTTGGTATGGTTTTTTGCATCTTTAGGAGAAGGTCATAGTAGCTTTCAGACAGAGTGAGCCTGTGAGATACAATGTAGATTCTCCCACCTGACCTGAAGTTTAAAAATCAACATTAAAGTTCCCATGAAAAATTAGTGCACATCCTTTTTTTTCTTTTTTTTGGGAGAAGTTTTCTTAGGAGTATTGAAAGATTTTGAGAAAGATATTTACATTACCCATTGGGTAACAATAAAAACAAGCCATAATTATATTTGTGTCAAAAATTCTGATGGCACATAGCTCAAATCCTTATTTTTTATTTAGGTAAGCAAACTGGTCAAAATTTTTATATTTTACAGATTTTTTTACGTAAATATGTCAACACCTCCACCTCCTCACTTTTCCTGCAATGAGGGGATGCTAGTGTATAGTTAGGTATGTTATTTAAGCAAATTTGGTCTGATTTCAGGCAGTGTTCTGTAATGCATAGAACATTTACATATTTCAAGTCTAATCAGTGTCTGCAAGTGTATTTGTGGTTGACTGCTCATTCTCACAGTATACAGTAGAGTTATTTCTTTACTTTTGGGCAGGAGTATTGGGATTTGTTGTATGCCTTCTGCAACACTGCTACACACAAATAATTAGAACAAGTATGTAATCATTTGTTTATTGCAACACTCGCTCAGACGTGCATCCAGTTCATATAAAACATTAATGAATTTATCCAGGCTGAAACTTAAGTTCCATAATGGACAGCCACTCACAGAAATAAAAAAAACTGTCCAGTTGTGGTGGTCTCAAACGTTGTCAGCAGTAGACTCCAGGCCAGTTGCTAATGTGAGCTAATGTGAGTTTCAGCCTGTGTAGCTCACTGGGTCGTGAATTATAAAGCCACATGGCTTGATGATGATGATGATGATGAGTCCCATACTTCTTTTACAGAGCGTAGGGGAGCGACTCGGGAGAACCGCGCCGCCTTACTAGGCAAGGTCCTAGTGGAGGTGGTTTGCCATTGCCTTCCTCCGACCGTAATGGGGATGAATGATAATGATGAAGACGACACAATAACACCCAGTCATCTCGAGGCAGGAAAAATTCCTGACCCCGCCGGGAATCGAACCCGGGACCCCGTGCTCGGGAAGCGAGAACGCTACTGCGAGACCACGAGGGGCGGACCCACATGGCTTACTGTACTGAATCTGCACAATAGACTAGTGCTGCAGGCAATAACATGTTCTCCGGTCATTGTCTCTGCAAACGGGGTGATGCCACTGTTGTGCGTAATTGGCGCACGTGACGGGATGAGGCTAAATAGAGCAGTCTCCAGTGGTGTCATCTGGGAACAACCACTGAAATCCTCACTGTTCTTGGCATTTTCTTGATATGTACATGCTGACATGCTGCTACGTCAGAGGGGTGGACTACCTGGCAGGGGTAACAATGTGGGATGCAACACTTCTCCCTTTCCTCCCCCCCCCTCCCCTCCCGCCAAAAATAGAGACTCTAATCCTCTTCTGTGGTGCGGTGGATGAAGTACACCTCCGTCCTGGCCTCTGTGCTGACTCTGCTGGGGTCTGTGTCCAGTCACCCAGGTGACAAGTGGTAATTGGCGTCGGTAGGCTCCTGCAGTACTGGAGCTCCATATTCCCCTTCCAGAGCAGATGCATTGCCCACACCTAGAACCAAAACTTGACTATACTCTTGGAAGGAAGACATTTATCAACATGCAGTCATAGTTGATCAAGATGTTTCCACTGTGTCTTCATCTGCCATCAATATGGTGTATGTGGTGTTGCCCAATGACAAACCATTGTCCTCAGCCACCGTTCCTTCTTTCCTACAACTGTACTTCTGAATATGAGGCCTAGGCATTGACCTCACCCTGCCGATGGCTGTTGTCCTATCTTCAGGTGATGGTGTTGCCCTGTTGGGTACCCTGAGAGACAGAAAGGTCCTCTTCATTTGACTGTATAACATCTCCTCTGGAGATGCATGCTAGTGGGTTGAACTGCTGTAAGAAGAAATAAAGAAACAATAGTAAAGTGTCCTCCAATCAGTAGTCAGCACTGAGTTTCTTCATTTGCTCCATCCAAATGAAGCGTTTAGGGATCCCGTTCGGCTCTGATTGGAACAGCAAGCTGCAGAGGTGCTCTATCCCATGGGTCATGCGTAATGATTGCTGTAGGGAGACCCTCTGTGGTGAAAATCTTTTCCATAGTGTGGACTTTTGAGATGTCCCAATAATGTACATTCTGACTATATAGGGATAGCTGGTGTAGGTGTTCACAAGAATGAGTCATTTTATGCTCACAAAGAGTCTGATGTAACGGAGGTGGAACTGACTCCAAGGCTCTGTTACCTCAGGCCAAGACAAAGAAGAGTACAGTGGTGCACTGACCACATTCTCATTGTGACCTGGATGTGTTTGCCAAGATCTTGAAATGTGAAACGCAGCTGCTGGAAAAGATCAGTCCATGAGGTTAGCCATGGTATGTGATTTTGTTACTTGATGCAGGGCATTCACTTTTTATACTTGACACTCATCAAATTATGTTCTTTGATTTGAATTTTCTGCTCGCTATAATTTGTTAGCTCACCATGACAGTTTTATAACTGTGGAGCACCAACAAAAGTACCGTCAAACTGGTTTTGTCGTTATTTTGATTGTAACTTTTGTATATATTGTTAGATTAAATTTATTTTTATGGAAGTGGTATGGTATATGAGTAACAAATAAAATATTCCAGAACCAGAATGTGTATGTGTAGGTATATTTATCTAAGGCAGTTAAATAAAGTGTCCGAAGTCACCCCATGGATTGGGGTGATTTGCACCCATTCTTCTCCTGGCAAATTATTATGAAATTTCTTCTCTTTTCAGCCAGATTTATCAAGGTAGCCTTTAAGTAAATATCTAATATCCAATTTAGTGAAGGGAATCCCCAATCCTGTGAATATCACGAACAGCTTTATCTAAAAGTTCCGGGTCATAATTATACCATACTGTAGCACTTCTCCTGCTCTTATACGTTCTTGGCATTGTCTGAAATCCCCAATGTGCAGCCTTCAAGATACCTCGCTTCAACATTTCTTCTTCTTCTTCTTTATTTAGCACTGGCTGCCCTCCCATTTATTTAGGATGTGCTTTCTGCAATTTATTTTGTAGGATTGATTTAGGTATACCATACAAATCTCATGCTTTTCTGTACGATAATTTACCACTGTGAATATCATGAACAGCTTTATCTAAAAGTTTCGGGTCATAATTACACCGTCCTGTAGCACCTCTCCTGCTCTTATATGTTCTTGGCATTGTCCAAAATCACTCCACACAGTACACAGTTTTACAAAAACCGTCATTATTTTATAACCTTCGACAAGAAACTTGACAAACTTGTACAGAAGTTGTCTCAATGCTGTTAGCTACTGAGCCCATCGACAATTGTGGTTACAGTAACATCCCACTCGGCGCAACAATCGAAAGTTTCCACTTTATGATAATGCATGGATTTTTAACACTGAGACTGTTCATCAATTATTCACCTAGGGAAACAATTGATGCAAAATAAAAGTTGTGGAAATAGATATATGCAATCTTGCGCTTAAAATAACTGGCGCACGGATGTTAAAATAAGTAACTCTTTGTTTCTATGCAGTGGCAAAGAACAAATAAGCCATACTGTCCGAATTCGCCCCTTTGTCCAAAATCACCCCGTTTGGCGGTACCTGTAACACTGTTTATGGTAGTCGTTGAGGAGCCAGTGTCAAATTAAAATTGAATGCTGTGTTGATTTAGCTCAACATCTCCAAATATTACTTTATCACCTTGAGAAAGATTACTGTAAACCTTATTTTCAAAATCATCAACATTAGATGCAAACTTATCCACCATACATTCAGTGTCACCTAATCAAGCACTGTACTTGGCAGTGCAGTATTGCTTCTGTAAACAAACCCTTCCATTATGACCTTGTTTCTAATAGTATAAGCATTTCATGTTTTTGTTAAGCTCTGAACAGAAGATTTAACTGTAGAAGACTGATGTCAAGTGGATCTTGATCTGCCCCCATTTTGAGGAGCGGAACTATTCCGAGACCTATAGTAGGTTTTATCAACCCTTGACCTTTCTGACTGAAAGGTGTGTCGCTACAGCGAAATTCTGTCTGAAAACCCTATATTCCTTTGTGTTTGAGAACCTGTTCAATTTGCTTAATCTTTTTACAGACTTTAATAACCAATAAACACTCTGCTAAAGTGGGATTATTTAAGCTAATAAGATCATTATGCAATCCTGTGTGTGAAGCATGAATGATAAGGATATCTCTAACTGCTGTATTGGCATATGGAAGATTGCAGTGCTGGTTTACACACTTGAATTTACAACTCTGAGTGAGACCTTGCAACATGGCAATCCATTCTTTGAATCAGACATGGGTGATCTTTGGTGACCTGCAGGCCTGAGTCACACCCTTACTTAAACATGCGGGCCGCTTCGTCGCGTGACATTATAGCAATGTTTATGGGGTAATGCATAAATTTGAATGGCACCCCTGTACCAACAAGCCACACCAACAAATTTCAATATTGGCAATGTAAACACAATTTGTTGCACCATCAAGAACATATAACAACAAATTATTGTTCTCAGCCAGCTCAAAAGTGTAATGAGATGAGGCACCACCAACAGTTCCAACGAGAGAAATGACCAACAAGAATGTTTCAACAAGAAAATTTCAGCAAGAGACATCTCCAATTAGAATGTTTCCACAAGAAAATTTACAAATTCCAGAGCATAGAATGGTTATTAAGTCTGCCGAGACCCCTGTCCATCATGAAGTCAACATCGCAAAGCAGCAAAACATAGAAATAGCTGATTGGAACACCAACTACAAGCACTTTTTTTGTAATGCTGGATAGTGTGTTTATTAAACCATTCATTAAGTCCTAGCTGTTGTGAGATCATTTGTTCCTGCTGTTATTATCACAACATTGGAATCAGATATTGTACTGCAGCTGCTGCACACTTTCTGTAAAATATCCGTAGTTTCTGTTTGCTGTTATACACATCCTACAAATGACATATTCATTACCTACACCCAGACATGCACAGTTTAAATGAAATGACATCAGTACTTTAAGATCATTTTCAGAATACCTTTTGAATTTCTCTATTGAATAAAATGCCTTATATCCAATTCACTTTTGTGTATGGTTTCTCAACACACAGCGTGATACACCCCATGTTTCTGCTGGCACCCTGTTAAAATAACTTTAAACCCAAGATGTTTATCTGTCTTGTGGTGTTTTAAGTCACAGTGGGGATATCAATTTGCTGTTTTGCGTTGCATCATGTTGATGAATTCAGTGACCCAGTTTATGGTTGTTTTGTTTTTCCTTTATATGTAGCTTTTGGTATTTTTAGTCTTTTGAACTATGCTCTGCAAGACTCATTTATTACCTTTGACTCCACAGATGCATCTGATTGCAACTTTTTACAAAGTAAGATTTTTTTCTTCTATGAGAAAACTCTGTATGTTAAATAGTTGGTTAGTTGATTGAAAAAAGTAATTATATACATTGAGTAACAGGTAGGTACTAATGCATGACCTAAGTTTACTTAATAAAAGTGTTAAGCATGCCAACTTTGTACATCTTTATTTGGTGTGAGTTTTCTATCCTAATTTTGAGTCAGGATGAACCCCAAGAAGCTTAGTAGAAGCTCAGACATTCCCATCATCTCTAATACTTGAGCTGAAGATAATATTTATAGTTTTTGTATGATTAGAATGCAGGTCATTGATTCGCAAGCAATATGTTGGCCTCACTGAGATAGCCTTTACATTGATCATTTATTGCTGCTAAGTTTTTTTTTGTGTTTTTTTTTTTTTTTTTTTTTTTTTGTTTTTTTAAACTCTAACAAATATGGTGTCATTCTATGACTCTTGTCCATTGGCAGTTACATTTTCACAAACATATAAAGGTAATGTGGGACTGTTGTCCTACCTAATTTACTAAACTGAATGTCATGTAGTGGGGTGCAGCATGATAGGAGCTGTATAAAAAACAGTTTCACATGCATTTAGAAATAACAATACTTCTATTTGAGCACTGAACTGCTACACAAAAAGAACATGAATTAGTCTCAAAAATTAACGGTCCTTGGAGAAAGTCACTGGCTAAATTTTATAACGCTAAATATAGGAGCGCATGGTAAGAGTAGGGGTCACTTCATAAAGTTGCTACTTTGACTCAAGGTATCCACCAGTGAAACACTGAATTTCTTCTGGCATGAGATGCAGGATGAATGTCTCTTGTGAGAAATATTGATGGCAAGATCAAGAACAAAAGCAACACACCTATCACACACACTTTAACAGCGGTGACGGGCAGACTCAGACAGTACCCATGTGTGTACGAAACGCATGCCGGGAATGTTTTCGATGCAAACTTTCAGCTACTCACTGGGCTCCATAATGAGCGTGGAGATGGTGTGGCACTCGAGAACCTTTAAACTTAATGGCAAGTGTATCAATATCAAGCGCCTTGCCACGTGATGTGTCCATGACGATGCGGGTGTGGGACTGAACCACTGCTGACACCACGAAGAGAAGAGCTGGACTGTGTGAAGCTAGACTGGTGGATGCCTTACCAGAACTGAAGCTACCTTCTTTGAACCGTAGCCACTGACTGTAGTATCCAGGTATCTGGTCCCATGGCAGAATCAACAGTTTGTGGCGGAAGTCAGCGTGTGAAAAATAACCTCCATGCCTTAACAGCCGGCTGTAGTGATCTAGGATTGCTTGGGATGCTGGGACTGATGTGCAACTAAGGGCTGCCACACAGTCCCTACCCCGTCCCCCTATGCCCCCCTCCTGAGAGCAGAGTGCAGGTGATGAGTGAGGTGGCAGTGATGAAAGCTGGTATCAATGAATTGGTGTCTTGTAGTCTTCCAGTGGTGAGGCAGTGGCCGGTGGTGTCAATGCTGCAGGTGCTGGTCATGCGATGGAGGTGAATGCTGGATGTTGGAGCACCACATGTGAGGTGGGCAGGGTGACTGGCTTTCAGGAGTACTGGCTGACTGTTTGGTAGCGAGTTCCAGTGTGGTGCATGTGACAAACGTGAGCGATGAATAAGTTGGTGGCACAAAGGGCGGGGTTACACCAAACATGTTTGGCTTGGGGCTGTGTCCAGTGCCGTGCACACAGCTGTGAGCAGGCACTGGGCACGTTTGCGCCACTGCGGGACAACAGAGACAGGGTTGCGTTGGCATTGCCAGGTGGCTGTGAATACAGGCTAACAGCTAGTTGGCCATGTTTGACAGCTGAAAATGCACATGCTGGGTACTGCAAGCATATGATCCCAGTGTCTCCAGTGTGAGGGCAAGTGATGGTAGATATGCACTGAGCATGTGAAATAATACTGATGTGGGAGAGGTGGGGGTGGCGATGCAGCATCGGTGGCGCAATCAGATGCTAACGGTGGCAGAGGTGGAGTTGTTGCATCAGGTGTAGGCTACAGGGTAGATGGAGGAGCAGGCATATAAGTGTATTTGGCATTGTGGATACTGATGCCTGCATTGTCAATGGCTGGTGGGTCAGAGGTGGCACCAGTGTTGCAAGGTTGGTTTTCTGCAGTGTCCCTGGCCATGTTGTGATAGATGGATGTCTCGGTGGCATCAGTGGCAGAGGCTCTTGACTTGATGTATGAGACAAGGCTGGCATCATCATGGGCCTGCACCTGTGGGGCATTGACAAACATGACATTTCGGTTGAGTTGTGACGGATCGGGCAGTATATAGCCGGGCTTCAGCCTATGAATGTAAATGCTGGTAGGGTTGCTGTGGAGATGCACAGTAAATGTCTTGGAGTCCTACTTCAGGACCGGTTGGTGATTGGAGTAGTGTGGGCAAAGCGGGAGCTGGTGAGCATTGATGTGCAGCATAATGTGGGCTTATGAGGCAAGGTCACTGTGAATGAATGTCATGCATATGCAGTGGCAGTAGGGAGGGGTGAACAGCAGACTTACAAACCAGTGATGAATTCAGGCAGGACGTCATCTGTGGGCAGGTCGGCATGCTCAAGGAAGCCACCCAACATGGGGGAGCGGCTGGCTGTAAACAAGGTCAGTGGCTGACTGGGAAGGCAGTGATGGGCACACATATGTTGCAGCTGACTTTGGCATGCTGGCAGGCAAGGAAGATGCGGGGCCAGGTTCTGCAGCCCTCTGAATACCTGGCCACACAAAATGCTGCATCACCAGAGTGGTGGACGTGCACATGCTAGTGTGTGCCAGGCTGCTCATATGTGGCTTTACGAAAGGCAGCGGGATGAATGGGTGCAGTGAGCCAGTGGACACATTTCACTAGATACTGCTGTTTGAGCTGGAACCTGATGTATGTTGAAGGTGGAATCCAGCAGTGGCATCCATGCGAAGGCAAGGGAGTTCTGGGTCATGCTCCTGAGTGATGCTAAGTACATTGTAGTTCAGGGAAGAGGAAATGGGACAGGTGCAGCTGAGGCAGTCAACAACGATGACGATGTTGTGAATTCCGGTGATGTGACATGTGTCAGTAGTAAACATCAGCTGCCGGAATTAATGTGAGGAGCACTGGTCAGAGTGTTTTGTGATGGCAAAAGTGTGATATGCTTGTGGTTGGTGAAGACCATGGAGTGATGGGCTTCCACCAATGGCCGAAAGTATTTGATTGCTGTGTTGATGATGAGGAGCTGTCTGTTATTTTAACTCAGGCATTGTTGAGCGGCAGAGAGTTTGCTGGAGAAGAAAGAGAGCAGCTGCAGGTTTTGCTGGCATGTTGCTGCAGGAAAGTGCCAATGGCCGCATGGCTGGGGTCAACCATGATGGCAAGCAGGGTGGTCAGTGGGGATGGGCAAGCACAGTAACATCTGCCAAGTCACACTTTGCAGCAGAGAATCTGTCTTCCATTTGTGATGTACACAGCACTGGCTTGTTGCGCTTGGTTCTGGCGCCATAAAGGCAATGGTGAGTGCCTCCTGTGTAGCAGTGGCACTCCTCAGATGGCGGCAGAAAAAGCTTAACATGCTGAAGAGGTGGCTGAAATCCTTGAGTGTCTCTGAGCATGGGAATTCAAAAATAGCTTGCAATTTGTGAGGCTGGGGATGTGAACTGGCAGTGGAGGTGACGTGGACCAGGAATACCACTTCACTGGCACTGAGAACACACTTTGCTATGTTGATAATGATGCCAGTGTCCTGAAGGCGTTCAAAAATATTGATGAGGTGCTCGTGGTGTTCCTCAGGTATTGCAGAAGAAACGAATATGTCCCCCAAGTAGGCAAAACAGCAGGGCAGGTGCTACAAGATGTCGTCCAAGAAAAGCTGCCACATTTGGGCCACAGTATGTAGGCCGAAGATCATGAAGGCACTGTCATACAAGCCAAACGGCACGATGATGGCAGTCTTTTGGATACCCTTGGCTGTGACTGGAATATGGGTGAAAGTCTTGGCACAGCTGTTTTGTGCTGAAAATTGTAGCCCCCAGACAACACGTTGTAGCTGCATAGGAGTGGCGCCAGTTACAGGTCAGAGATGGTATGGCCATTTAGCTTCTGGTAATTGCCACATGGGCGCCAGGAGCCATTCTTCTCCTTGGTAAGGTGAGGGATGGACACCCATGAGCCCTTTGAAGGATGCAGCATGCTGGCGGCAAGCAGCTCGTCACACTCGGCCTTGGCGATACTGAGTGTGGCACAGCAAGCGTCATGGATGAAAAGGCACTGGTAGACTGAGGAACAGCCAAGCACGACTAATCCTAATGGCTGCTTGCATTTGGGTGCCAAGGGCAAGGTTCCCTGCTGTTTGCAGTATCCAGGTTGAAGCGCTCATGGGACCAGCAGCGGCCAGCCGTGTCATGTTAGGTATCAGCAGGCTAGTTAGAGCAGCGGTGGGGGCAGTAGCTGTCATTGCGCTGGCAAGTGGTGCTGTGTGGAGTGCAGCAGTTGGAACTGAGGCAGTCCACAGTTGGCGGCAGCGTTGCCATGCCGTCTCAGGGGCAGGCAAGCATGTCTTATACTCCTGGCTGCTGGGCACTGTACTGTGGGCCAATGAAGGGGAGGGGCGGGAAGTGCCAGTGACATCATTAATAGTGTGCCGAGCGGTTGGAGTGAGCTCATAGTGAGGAGGGTGGCATGAAGGTCAGCTGATTGTGGCAGGTGGGGGTGGAGCTGGGACACAGCAGCGTCAATGGTAGACGGGGCGGCCAGCATCTCATGCACCCTTTTAGTGAGGCTTGTGGTGTCCATGAGGGAGACATCAGCATGTGACATCCCAGGTGTCAGTATTGGGGCCAGGAGGCAAGCCAACCAGATGTTGTATAGTAAACCACCGGAGACTGTGTATGTCTTTATCGGGCTTTGGAGATGAGCAGGAGTTGCAAGAGTTGCCGGTCCTTGCAGTGCTTGAGGGAAAGGAGGACCCAGAAGCACTGCATCTCAGATGATGAGTTGGGTCACAAGGTGGCACCAGAGTGTCTTGTAGCAGGTGGATTGACGTCAGATCTCTATTGCATATGGCTGATCATGATAGCAAACTTGGTGTCATCCTGGGTGACGTTGCAGCCAGCAAAGGTGGTGGCCACAGAGGAAAACCACAGGCGCTGGTCTTGAGGATTGAAGTGTGGTAAGCGAACTGCGGTACGAGCGGATGGAATGATGGCAGCAGGTTGGGGGATCAGACGTCAATGTATCACGGTTCACAGGTCCAGCGGCAGTGGTAGCAGATGCCTAGGCTGTTCGAGTGTTGGTGGGGTGTCTGGCTCTGAGATTTGGGGCACTGGCAGTCATGTCACTACGAGTTGTGGGTGTTGCAGCGTTCCAGCTCCTCAAAGCACATGGTCATGGAGGAAATGATGCCTAGTGCAATAGTGTCTGTAGCATGTTAATGAAGTTGACAGTGGAATGGACACGTGTGGGGAAGTGACTGTGCACCTAATGGGATGAGGTGCCAGATTTGCAAATTGAGTCATCAGATTTTATCCCCTGGTCATCAGTGTGGAGATGTTTTCCTATCTAATGCACTACACAGAGTACAGTGTAGTGGAGTTCAGCAGATAGGAGCTGTATAAAGGTCAGTTCTACCCGTGTCTGGAAAAAATGACACTTTTATTTAAACACTGAATTTCTACACAAAAGGAACATGAATTAGTATTACAAATTAACAGTTCTTGAATAAAGTCACTTGCTAAATTTTACAGCACTAAATAAAGGAGTGCACAGTAAGAGTAGTAGTCACTGCAAAAAGTCGCTACCTTGACACAGAGTCTCCACCAGTACAACACTAAATTTCTATCAGTGTGAGGTGCTGGGTTGATTGTCTCTCACATGAAATATTGACCACAAGATCAAGAATAAAGGTCACACAGCTATCACACTTGCATTAAGAACAGTGACGGGCTGACTTGGACAGTACCCTTGTGGGCACAAAATGCAAGCCAGTTGGAATGTTTGTGAGGTGAACTTGCAGTTACTCACCAGGCTCCGTAACAGGTGTGGGGACGGTGCGGTATGAGAATATCTTTAAACTCAATGGCAAGTGTCTTGATATCAAACAAGGTATGAGCTGCCACATGCTATGTCCTTCACGACACAGACACAGGACGGAACCAATGCTGAGACCACAAGGAAAAGAGCCGGGCTGGGTGAAGCTTGGCTGGTGCAAGCCTCATCAGAACCTTTGAACTGGTAGCCAGTGAACATAGTATTTAGGATTCTGTAGTATGGCAAAATTGACAAACAGACAGCTCTAGCAATCTAGGAATGTATGGGACTGCAGGGTTGATTTGGCAGCTAAGGGCTGCCACAGCAGAATTGAAAATGTATTTCTGTCCAAGGGCATAATATTTACCAAGTATGCTGTACAAATATATAGAATTTACAAATTGTGCATAATCATATTAAGTACAGGGGAAAAAATCACCAGCAGTAATCCACCACAACATTCACAGTCAAGACACATACATGCATCAGATGAATTTTTTTCATTACTTACCTGAAAAAAATCTTAAACAATTATGATAAAAACCTCTGTAACACTACCCTTGTTGTTGTTGTGGTGGTCTTCAGTCCTGAGATTGGCTTGATGCAGCTCTCCATGCTACTCTATCCTGTGCAAGCTTCTTCATCTCCCAGTACCTACTGCAACCTACATCCTTCTCAATCTATTTAGTGTATTCATCTCTTGGTCTCCCTCTATGATTTTTACCCTCCACGCTGCCCTCCAATACTAAATTGGTGATCCCTTGATGCCTGGGAACATGCCCTACCAACCGATCCCTTCTTCTAGTCAAGTTGTGCCGCAAACTTCTCTTCTCCCCAATCCTATTCAATACCTCCTCATTAGTTATGTAATCTATGCATCTAATCTTCAGCATTCTTCTGTAGCACCACATTTCAAAAGCTTCTATTCTCTTCTTGTCCAAACTATTTATCATCCATGTTTTACTTCCATACATGGCTACACTCCATACAAATACTTTCAGAAACGAATTCCTGACACTTAAATCTATATTCGATGTTAACAAATTTCTCTTCTTCAGAAACACTTTCTTGCCATTGCCAGTCTACATTTTATATCGTCTCTAATTCGACCATCATCAGTTATTTTGTTTCCCAAATAGCAAAACTCCTTTACTACTTTAAGTGTCTCATTTCCTAATCTACACTCCTGGAAATTGAAATAAGAACACCGTGAATTCATTGTCCCAGGAAGGGGAAACTTGATTGACACATTCCTGGGGTCAGATACATCACACGATCACAGTGACAGAACCACAGGCACATAGACACAGGCAACAGAGCATGCACAATGTCGGCACTAGTACTGTGTATATCCACCTTTCGCAGCAATGCAGGCTGCTATTCTCCCATGGAGACGATCGTAGAGATGCTGGATGTAGTCCTGTGGAATGGCTTGCCATGCCATTTCCACCTGGCGCCTCAGGTGGACCAGTGTTCGTGCTGGACGTGCAGACCGCGTGAGACGACGCTTCATCCAGTCCCAAACATGCTTAATGGGGGACAGATCCGGAGATCTTGCTGGCCAGGGTAGTTGACTTACACCTTCTAGAGCACGTTGGGTGGCACGGGATACATGCGGATGTGCATTGTCCTGTTGGAACAGCAAGTTCCCTTGTCGGTCTAGGAATGGTAGAACGATGGGTTCGATGACGGTTTGGATGTACCGTGCACTATTCAGTGTCCCCTCGACGATCACCAGTGGTGTACGGCCAGTGTAGGAGATCGCTCCCCACACCATGATGCCGGGTGTTGGCCCTGTGTGCCTCGGTCGTATGCAGTCCTGATTGTGGCGCTCACCTGCACGGCGCCAAACACGCATACGACCATCATTGGCACCAAAGCAGAAGCGACTCTCATCGCTGAAGACGACACGTCTCCATTCGTCCCTCCATTCACGCCTGTCGCGACACCACTGGAGGCAGGCTGCACGATGTTGGGGCGTGAGCGGAAGACGGCCTAACGGTGTGCGGGACCATAGCCCAGCTTCATGGAGACGGTTGCGAATGGTCCTCGCCGATACCCCAGGAGCAACAGTGTCCCTAATTTGCTGGGAAGTGGCGGTGCGGTCCCCTACGGCACTGCGTAGGATCCTACGGTCTTGGCGTGCATCCGTGCGTCGCTGCGGTCCGGTCCAAGGTCGACTGGCACGTGCACCTTCCGCCGACCATTGGCGACAACATCGATGTACTGTGAAGACCTCACGCCCCACGTGTTCAGCAATTCGGCAGTACGTCCACCCGGCCTCCCGCATGCCCACTATACGCCATCGCTAAAAGTCCGTCAACTGCACATACAGTTCACGTCCTCGCTGTCGCGGCATGCTACCAGTGTTAAAGACTGCGATGGAGCTCCGTATGCCACGGCAAACTGGCTGACACTGACGGCGGCGGTGCACAAATGCTGCGCAGCTAGCGCCATTCAACGGCCAACACCGCGGTTCCTGGTGTGTCCGCTGTGCCGTGCGTGTGATCATTGCTTGTACAGCCCTCTCGCAGTGTCCGGAGCAAGTATGGTGGGTCTGACACACTGGTGTCAATGTGTTCTTTTTTCCATTTCCAGGAGTGTAATTCCCTCAGCATCTCCCGACTTAATTCGACTATATTCCATTATCCCCGTTTTGCTTTTGTTGATGTTCATCTTATATCCTCCTTTCAAGACACTATGCATTCCGTTCTACTGCTCTTCCAAGTCCTTTGCTGTCTCTGACAGAATTTCATTGTCATCGGCAAACCACAAAGTTTTTATTTCTTCTCCATAGATTTTAATACCTACTCCAAATTTTTCTTTTGTTTCCTTCACTGCTTGCTCAATATACAGATTGAATAACACCGAGGAGAGGCTACAACCCTGTCTCACTCCCTTCCCAACCACTGCTTCCCTTTTGTGTCCCTCGACTCTTATAACTACCATCTGGTTTCTGTACAAATTGTAAATAGCCTTTCGCTCCCTGCATTTTACTCCTGTCACCTTCAGAATTTGAAAGAGAGTATTCCAGTCAACATTGTCAAAAGCTTTCTCCAAGTCTACAAATTCTAGAAACATAGGTTTGCCTTTCCTTAATCTATCTTCTAAGATAAGTCATAAGGTCAGTATTGCCTCACGTGTTCCAATATTTCTTCGGAATCCAAACTGATCTTCCCTGAGGTCGGCTTCTACTACTTTTTCCATTCGTCTGTAAAGAATTCACATTAGTATTTTGCAGCTGTGACTTATTAAACTGATAGTTCGGTAATTTTCGCATCTGTCAGCACCTGCTTTCTTTGGGATTGGAATTATTATATTCTTCTTGAAGTCTGAGGGTATTTCGCCTGACCCATATATCTTGCTCACCAGATGGTAGAGTTTAGTCAGGACTGGCTCTCCCAAGGCTGTCAGTAGTTCTAATGGAATGTTGTCTACTCCCGGTGCCTTGTTTCGACTCATGTGTTTCAGTGCTCTGTCAAACTCTTCATGCAGTATCATATCTCACATTTCATCTTCATCTACATCCTCTTCCATTTCCATAATATTGTCCTCAAGTACATCGCCGTTGTATAGACCCTCTATATACTCCTTCCACCTTTCTACTTTCCCTTCTTTGCTTAGAACTGGGTTTCCATCTGAGCTCTTGATATTCATACAAGTGGTTCTCTTCTCTCCAAAGGTCTCTTTAATTTTCCTGTAGACAGTATCTATCCTACCTCTGGTGAGATAAGCCCCTATATCCTGACATTTGTCCTTTAGCCATCCGTGCTTAGCCATTTTGCACATCCTGTCGATCTCATTTTTGAGACGTTTGTATTCCTTTTTGCCTGCTTCATTTACTGCATTTTTATATTTTCTCCTTTCATCAATTAAGTTCAATATTTCTTCTGTTACCCAAGGATATCTACTAGCCCTCATCTTTTTATCTACTTTATCCTCTGCTGCCTTCACTACTTCATCCCTCAAAGCTACCCATTCTTCTTCTACTGTATTTCTTCCCCCCATTCCTGTCAATTGTTCCCTTATGCTCTCCCCGAAACTCTGTACAACCTCTGGTTCTTTCAATTTATCCAGGTCCCATGTCCTTAAATTCCCACCTGTTTGCAGTTTCTTCAGTTTTAATCTACAGTTCATAACCAATAGATTGTGGTCAGAGTCCACATCTGTCCCTGGAAATGCCTTACAATTTGAAACCTGGTTCCTAAATCTCTGTCTTACCATTATATAATCTATCTGAAACCTGTCAGTATCTCCAGGCTTCTTCCATGTATACAACCTTCTTTTATGATTCTTGAACCAAGTGTTAGCTATGATTAAGTTGTGCTCTGTGCAAAATTCTACGAGGCGGCTTCCTCTTACATTTCTTCCCCTCAATCCATATTCACCTACTACATTTCCTTCTCTCCCTTTTCCTACTACCAAAATGCAGTCATCCATGACTATTAAATTTTCGTCTCTCTTCACTATCTGAATAATTTCTTTTATGTCATCATACATTTCTTCAATTTCTTCATCGTCTGCTAGTTGGCACATAAATTTGTACTACTGTGGTAGGCGTGGGCTTCATGTCTATCTTGGCCACAATAATGCATTCACTATGCTGTTTGTAGTAGCTTACCCACACTCCTATTTTTGTATTCATTATTAAACCTACTCCTGCATTACCCCTATTTGATTTTGTATTTATAACCCTATATTCACCTGACCAAAAGTCTTGTTCCTCCTGCCACCGAACTTCACTAATTCCCACTATATCTAAATTTAACCTTTCCATTTCCCTTTGTAAATTTTCTAACCTACCTGCTCGATTAAGGGATCTGACATTCCGCACTCCGATCCGTAGAACTCCAGTTTTCTTTCTCCTGATAATGACGTCCTCCTGAGTAGTCCCCGCCCAGAGATCCGAATGGGAGACTATTTTAGCTCCAGAATATTTTACACAAGAGGATGCCATCGTCATTTAACCATATAGTAAAGCTGCATGCCCTCGGGAAAAATTTTGGCTGTAGTTTCCCCTTGCTTTCAGCCGTTCGCAATACCAGCACAGCAAGGCTGTTTTGGTTAGTGTTACAAGGCCAGATCAGTCAATCATCCAGACTGTTGCCCCTGCAACTACTGAAAAGGCCGCTGCCCCTCTTCAGGAACCGTACGTTTGTCTGGCCTCTCGACGGATACCCCTCCGTTTTGGTGGCACCTATGGTACGGCCATCTGTATCGCTGAGGCACGCAAGTCTCCCCTTCAATGGCAAGGTCCACGGTTCATGGGGAAGGGGACAGCACCCTTATGGAAACAAATTCTTCTCATGCTTACATCAAAGAAAACTATTTTGTAATATGTTGACCATCATAGTGGATTTCTTGATATTCACTAACACCAGATACACAAACAGAAATTAAAAATTGTTTCAGTTTATTTAAAAATCATGTATTTTCTCTAATTGTAAGCTCTTCAGACAATAGGTAGCTTGATGAACAGAATTCTACTAACATTTACAGGATCTTTGTCGATTAGTTTTATGCATTTGCTGCAAAAATCTTAATCATTTCTTTTCCATGTATTATAGACATGCACATCATGCCTGATAATGCTTTGAAATTTATTTTCAGAAACCTAACTGGTTGACATATAAAATGAGGGTATTGTCAGTACACTAAGTTCTTTGAATTTATCCCTGCAGGACTGTCTTGAAGAGTAGCTATTACACATTTAATGCCCTTCCTTCTGAAATAAAGATACTCTGTGTGTGAATATTTGTAGCACCAGCTCACAACACAGTAAAGTGAAAGTGTAGGCAGAGCCACCCAGAATTCATTTTTGATAATATGTCTTCGTTTACTATAGTGGACATTTTCTTATCAGAAATACATTATAGTTTATTTTGAAGGGAATGTTTGAGGGAATGTTTTCTATATGTGGTCTCCATGTCGTATATAGATGTACAGTGACACCTAGGTTCTTGTAACCATTTATTTTCTTTAGAAATGAATTGTCTAGCCTGAGATTAATTTTGGTTGGAACTACTTATACAATGTCATAATGCTACTAGTAAACATGTTATTCCCACTCTGGTATACTGCCAGACACAGCCATGTCAGAAGAGAAGTTCATGGTGAAGAATCAGAATGATCCACAGCATGAGTTTTGCATACATCGGGCAGTGCTTGTGGAATAGTAACTTCCCTAGTTCAGCAATGCAGAGTCTGGAGTCAGTTGCATACTAACCTTTAGCCCAGGTTCTTCTTTATTAGGCTTATGCTCACTTGCAGTCTGTGTTGTGATTTTTTTCACACGGTCACACTTCATTAACTCCTTGTTTGTTCTTGACCATGCTTTCGACTGTTTTTTCACTAGGTAGGTTGACTCTTGGTGTTTATCATGGGCTCATTTTGAGCATTATCCTGAATGCAATCATTTTGCTACAAGAGATATAACAGTTGAGGATAAGTATTTTCTCTCGCGTGTATGTTTGTTATCATGTGTGACCATTGTGGAACTGTGCTAGAGGCAACAAATCCAGCTGCAGGAGGACAACTGAAACATCATCATCAACAACAACAGGACACAGTGCTGCCAGGAGCATGAGCACGGGTGACACAGCCACAACTGCCAACCCCACCTGCAGGTTTGATGAGACAATAGAAAGATAAAAAATTATTTATGTCATTTTAAGCTTTACTGCCAGATTAGGAGCTTCACCTAGCTGGAAGATAAGAGCGCTTTGTTGCTATTGAGTAACAGTGGTTTGTATGACGTAGTACAGTAACTGTGGCCCCTTGCACACCTTGAAAAGTTGAATTTTCAGAGTTGTGTCAATTACTAAGGCACTGCTGTGGTCAGCAGCTGCACGTGGTGGCTACCCACTTACAGTTTAATCAAATCAGAACCGTCCAGGTGAGTCATTGTAGCATGGTTGACAGAATTGCAGGGGTTACCACATAGACATTTTGAGTGTGAACACTGTAGCACTTCCTATTTGGGCTCCCTAATTCATGATTTGTGGTGTGGCTGGTGCCAGATGGGGCTGTACATAGTAAAGTGTTAGTTCACTCATATCTAACCTTAAATGATGTAACTTAACTACTGTGGCATAAAATTCGTTTTCAGATGATTGGTAGGTGGCAAAACTTCACAAGCCACAGCAGTGTGATGAGTCCCCATTGGGAGATATTCTGACTCCAGTGACCACTTTGTCTAGGTGGGCTGGCAGGCTTAGCACTCAAATGGGTATTCCGAAGTTTTATCACAGGTCTGCTACAAAGGTGTGCACAGCACCAGACAACTCTTGGTCTCAGTTGTGTGAGTCTTCCACTTAGTTCACAGTGGGCACAGAGCACCATTCTTGTCCCCACGGCCGAAGCAGTCGTATCGAGATTGCTGGTCATTATGCAAGAGGAGAGAATTCCTGTGTTTCTCTGCAGCTTGTTGCACCTGTCTTACACCAGGAGAGCTAGCAACTGTTTGTGGGAAACACCACAGGATAACATCCCCGTGTTTGCAGTCAAGTCTACAAGCACCTCAGCAGGCCCACAGCTACAGCTTATTATGATGAAACTTCCTGGCAGATTAAAATTGTGTGCCGGACCAAGACTCGAACTCGGTCCCGAGTTTGAGGCTCGGTCCGGCACACAGTTTTAATCTGCCAGGAAGTTTCATATCAGCGCCCACTCCACTGCAGAGTGAAAATCTCATTCCAGCTTATTATGATAAAACTTCATACAGTGTTATGAAATGGTAAGTTGTCACTCACCATATAGTGGAGATTCTGAGTTGCAGATAGGCCAGCAGGGCTTTCATCAAAAATAGATCTCTCTCTCTCTCTCTCTCTCTCTCTCTCTCTCTCTCTCTCACACACACACACACACACACACACACACACACACGCGTACACAAATGCAACTCACACACTCATGACTGCAGTCTGTGGCAACAGTTGCCAGAGGCTGCGGTCATGTGTATGTGAGTTACGTTTATTTGTGTGTGTGTGTGTGTGTGTGTGTGTGTGTGTGTGTGTGGGTGGGTGGAAAAGGGCACAGGTCATCCCCGTTTTCAAGAAGGGATGTCGAACAGATGTGCAGAACTATAGACCTATATCTCTAATGTTGATCAGTTGTAGAATTTTGGAACACATATTATGTTCGAGTATAATGACTTTTCTGGAGACCAGAAATCTACTCTGTAGGAATCAGCATGGGTTTCCCACCCGGGGGCTCCACAACTCTTTTGTGGATATGTGCGTAGCGAGCACGGGACCCCGAGCTAATGTGGCCCTTCTTCCTTTCCGGACTGCATACCTTACTTTTCCGCATCCTTCCCTATCCCCCATCTTCGCCCCCCCTCCCCTCACCTCTGGCTCTTTCCTTCCCTTTCTCCCCCTCTGGGAGTATGGTTTGTGCCTACGTCCGGAGACGGATGCTCGTAAATGTAACGCATTCTTCGCCTTCTCTGCTTGTATGTCTTCATCCATCCTTTGTCCTTCTCTTTTCCTTACCTCTTCTCTTTACCCTTTTCTCCGCTGTGGCGTTTGAGACCTCTCTTCTTTCCTTTCCCTTTCTTTGTTTTTCCCTTTCTCTTTCTTCCTCCCTGTGCGTGTCTGAAGGCCGACCCACGCATTTTTGTGCGTAATTCCCCGCCTCGGGTAGACAGGTAGGACACATACGTACCCCCTGGTAACGGCCAGGCCCAGGGAGGGGTGATTACCCGAGCTGATACCTTCCGAAACTGCCGATTGGTCCCTCCGTCCGTTTGTCGGGAGGTGTGACCTGAGGTGTGAACAATCACCTAAGGCGGGAGTGCCCTCAGAGAGGGCCCCCACAAGGGAGGAGCGCACCATCGGAGATGCCGGTAATCATGGGGGATTCTTCCGCAATGGTTTCCTCACCTTCCACTATGTCTGCTCACAAGCGTAAGTTCACTGAGTCTCAGCCACAGACAGTTCTTCCATCGTTGCCACAGTTCCTTGTTGTTTCTCGGTCTGACGAAGGCCACGACTTCTCCACGGTCAACCCTTTCATTATTCAGAAAGGTGTCGACGCAATTGCAGGTCCTGTAAAGTCTTGTTCCAGACTACGGAATGGCACCTTGTTGTTAGAAACAGTCAGTGCCCTCCAGGCACAAAAATTGCTGCGTACTTCACTGCTACACACCTTTCCTGTCCGGGTTGAAGCGCACCGCACTTTAAATTCCTCGCGTGGAGTCATTTATACACGCTCCCTCGATGGATTGTCTGACGAAGAAATTCAGCACTACCTGTCTGACCAGGGCGTAACGGCTGTTCATAGAGTTATGAAAAGGGTTGACACGAACATCATTCCAACCCGCACTGTCTTCTTGACATTTGACAAAGTTCAACTCCCATCGAAAATCAAAGCAGGCTATGAGATAAAGATAATTCCCGTTTGCCCTTACGTCCCAAACCCTACGCGTTGCTATCAGTGTCAGCGGTTCAATCACACCAGCCAGTCCTGTTCCAATCTGGCCAAATGTGTTACATGTGGCAAGGATGCCCGTGAGGATGCTTGTCCACCTCCATCCCCTCGCTGCATCAACTGTATGGGTGACCACGCTGCTTCCTCTCGAGATTTCCCCGTTTTTAAAGACAAAAAGCTCATCCAGGAAATCAGAGTCAAGGAAAAGGTGTCGACCTTTGCTGCTCGAAAATTATTCCCCAGTCGACAGCCCACTGTGCCTCAGACAGGAAAATACAGCACTGTCCTTGCTTCTCCTCGGCCAACAAAGGAGGCGGCCACACAGACTTGCGACCTCACCTTTAGTGCCACGGTCGTCAGATCGGCCAGCGCAAAGATCGCCCGTTCAACCTCACCACTTTCGCCTGCCCACTCTATGGCTCACCCTTCATCGGGTTCTGCTAAATCTCGAGCCCAAAAGTCAGACACCAAGATTTCGAAAAAAGAGCATACTCGTGAAGATTTTTTACATACCCCAACTTCACAACCATCAGTTCCTCCTCCATGTAAACATCATATTTCCAAGAAGGCTACTAAAAAACCCAGTTCATCTCCTTCTCCGCCAAGGCGTGTCCCATCTACAGCACCACCTGGCGGGAATCGCCCTCGGCCGTCTTCTGTGTCGCCGAGGCGCACTGCTGGCGGCCGATCAACTGGCCAATTGCTGGTGGCAGGAGCTGCTCCAGAACAACCTATGGATCAGGATCTTCTGCCTTCGGCTGAATGCCATTCCATGCTGTTGTCGCAAGCTCTGAGCAGTCGATGAGTTGACAGCAACCTTGGTCACATTCCTCCATTTTCTGTTCACCCTATGTCCATTATCCACTGGAATATCCATGGCATTCGAGCCAATCGGGATGAATTGTTGATCCTCTTACGATCCTACTCGCCGGTCATCTTCTGTCTTCAGGAAACAAAGCTGCGTCCCCATGACCGCTTTGTTCTCCCCCATTTTCAGCCCGTCCCATTTGATCTCCCTTCTGTTGAAGGCACTCCAGCCCATGGAGGACTCATGATTCTTCTCCATGATACTCTCCATTATCACCCAATCCACTTAAACACTTCCTTCCAAGCTGTCACTGTCCATCTTTCCCTTTCTGGATATACCTTTTCTCTTTGTACTGTATACATTCCATCGTCCACACCAATGGCACAAGCTGATCTCCTTCATCTTCTTGGTCAGCTTCCACCCCCCTATTTGCTGGTTGGGGACTTCAATGCCCACCGCCCGCTTTGGGGATCTCCACATCCTTGTCCACGTGGCTCACTATTGCTAGACATCTTCCACCAAGCGGATCTAGTTTGCCTCAACACTGGGGTCCCTACGTTTTTGTCTGCCTCCACGACAAATTTCTCTCACTTGGACCTTTCGCTCGGTACTGTTCCGCTAGCTCGGCGCTTCGAATGGTTCACCCTTGACGTTACACACTCGAGTGACCACTTTCCATGTGTCCTTAGACTGCAGCCTCAACAGCCATATATGCGCCCGCGACGCAGGAAGTTTGCTCAAGCCGATTGGACACTTTTTTCGTCTCTAGCGACATTCGATGACCGTCCCTTTCCCACCGTCGACGATGAGGTCACACATATTACCGACGTTATTCTTACAGCTGCGGAACGTTCAATACCATGCACCTCCGAATTGCCCCGGCGCCCCCCAGTTCCTTGGTGGAACGAGGCGTGCCGTGACGCAATACGTGAGCGGCGACGTGCTCTTCGCGTTTTCCGCCACCATCCTTCTTTGGCCAACTGTATCCGCTATAAGCAGTTCCGTGCGCGATGCCATCGCGTCATCTGCGATATCACGAAGGCAAGCTGGAAATTCTTTATTAGCTCATTTAACACCTTCACTGCCTCCTCGGAAGTTTGGAGTCGGCTTCGACGGTTATCAGGCGCGCCTAGTTTCTCCCCGGTCTCAGGGCTCACTGTCGCGCATGATACATTAGTGGACCCCGTCGCAATTTCTAACTCATTGGGTTAGCACTTTGCTGAGATTTTGAGCTCTTCAAATTACTCGCCAGCGTTTCTCCTGAAGAAACGTGCAGCGGAAGTGCGACCTCTTGTTTTCTCCTCTCAAAATCGCAAAAGCTACAATACTGTTTTCTCCATGCGGGAACTCCAACATGCACTCTCTTCTTCTCGCTCCTCTGCCCCAGGACCGGATGGTATCCACGTCCAAATGTTGCTGCATTTACAAACCCATAGTCTGCGTTACCTCCTTCACCTTTATAATCGAATTTGGACGTGGTAACGCAGACGATGGCGGGAAGCTATCATCATTCCTGTTCCGAAACCTGGAAAGGACAAACATCTCCCCTCTAGCTGTCGCCCCATTTCTCTCACGAGTAGTGTATGTAAGGTTTTGGAGCGTATGGTGAATTGCCGTTTAGCTTGGTGGCTGGAGTCCCGAAGTCTTTTAACACCTGCCCAATGCAGATTCCGAAAGCATCGTTCTGCAGTTGACCATCTTGTTGCTCTCTCCACTTATATCATGAACAATTTTCTCCGGAAATGCCAAGCAGTAGCAATATTTTTTGATCTGGAGAGAGCATACGATACCTGTTGGAGGACAGGCATCCTCTGCACACTGTTCTCTTGGGGCTTTCGAGGTCGGCTGCCCCTTTTTCTTCGCGAATTTATGGCAGAGCGCACATTTAGAGTGCGGGTGAACACTACTCTCTCCCGTACTTACTCCCAAGAAAACGGGGTACCCCAGGGCTCCGTGCTGAGTGTTGTACTGTTTGCCATTGCCATAAATCCAATTATGGTTTGTCTCCTTCCTGATATCTCGGGCTCCCTCTTTGTGGATGATTTTGCAATCTACTACAGTTCTCAACGGACCAGCCTTCTTGAACGACGTCTTCAAGGATGTCTCGATCGCCTCCACTCTTGGAGCATCGAAACCGGCTTCCGTTTTTCTCCCAGTAAGACCGTTTGTGTTAATTTTTGGTGACATAAGGAGTTTGTTCCACCCTCCTTACATCTAGGACCTGTCAACCTTCCGTTTCCGGACGTCGCTAAATTCTTGGGTCTTATGTTTGACAGAAAACTGTTCCGGTCCTCCCACGTTTCCTATCTTTCGGCTCGCTGTCTGCGATCCCTCAACACCCTCCGTGTCCTGAATGGTACCTCCTGGAGAGCGGACCGTGTGGTCCTTCTCCACCTCTATCGCGCCTTAGTGTGCTCGAAATTGGACTATGGAAGCATAGTTTACTCCTCTGCTTGGCCGTCTATTCTTCGGCGTCTCGACTCTATCCACCACCGTGGATTACGTTTAGTGTCTGGAGCTTTTTACACCAGCCCTGTGGAAAGCCTTTATGCTGAGACTGCTGAACCTCCGCTGTCCAATTGGCGAGCAGTCCTTCTGAGTCGTTATGCTAGCCATCTGTCTTCCATGCCTGCTAATCCAGCCCATGACATTTTTTTCGACGCCTCCTTTGATGTAGGGTATGCAGGCCGCCCCTCCTCCCTACTACCACCGGGAGTCCGCTTCCGTCAACTGCTCCATTCTCTTTCCTTCCGCTTTCCTAAAACCTTCTTGACAACTTGGGGTACAGCACCACCTTGGCTCCATCCCGGACCTTTGTCAGTTTCCCAAGGATGGTACCCCTTCACTTGTTTATCGTCGGGCATTTTCTGCTCTATGTGCACAAATGACGGAAGCCACATTTATTTACACTGAGGGGTCAAAAACATCGTTTGGTGTAGGGAGTGCCTATATTGTTGGCGACACCCCAAATCAATTTCGGCTTCCCGACCAGTGTTCGGTGTATACTGCGGAGCTTTACGCTGTTCTCCAGGCTGTCCACTACATCGGCCGCCATCAGCAGATACAGTATGTTATCTGCTCAGATTCTCTCAGCTCTCTCCTCAGTCTCCAAGCTCTTTACCCTGTCCACCCTCTGGTCCACCGGATTCAGGACTGTCTGCGCTTGCTCCACCTGGGGGTCGTCTCGGTGGCGTTCCTCTGGCTCCCGGGACACGTTGGTATATGTGGAAATGAGGCGGCCGATATAGCGGCCAAGGCTGCAGTCTCTCTTCTTCGGCCAGCTATTCAATCGATTCCCTTCGCCGATCTACGGAGCGTTTTATGTCGTCGTGTTGTTCTTTTATGGCACGCATATTGGTCGACACTTCCCCATAATAAATTGCGGGATGTGAAAGCTCTTCCTTGTGCTTGGACCTCTTCCTCCCAAACGCGTCGTCGGGAGGAGGTAATTTTAACTCGACTCCGGATAGGGCACTGTCTTTTTAGCCATCGACATCTTTTAAGCGGCGATCCTCCCCCACTCTGTCCCCACTGCTCTCAGCTGTGGACGGTAAGACACCTTTTAATTGAGTGCCCCTATTTTACTCCGTTACGCCCCCGTCTACAGCTGGGGGACAACCAACCCCTTTCTGTAGTGGAATTTTAAGCTTTCCTTCTGCTTTTAGTTTCTCCGATTTTTTTGAGTTTCGTTCCCATTGCTGCTGGTTTCCATCTTCGTTTTTTACTGTTTCCTAAGTAACAGACCGGGCGCTAATGACCATAGCAGTTTTGCGCCCTAAAACAAAACAAAAAAAAAAAAAAAAAAAAGTATGGGTTTCGAAAAAGACGGTCGTGTGAAACCCAGCTCACGCTATTTGTCCACGAGACTCAGAGGGCCATAGACACGGGTTCACAGGTAGATGCCATGTTTCTTGACTTCCGCAAGGCATTCAATACAGTTCCCCACAGACGTTTAATGACAAAGTAAGAGCATATGGACTATCAGACCAGTTGTGTGATTGGATTGAAGAGTTCCTAGATAACAGAACGCAGCATGTCATTCTCAATGGAGAGAAGTCTTCCGAAGTAAGAGTGATTTCAGGTGTGCCACAGGGGAGTGTTGTAGGACCGTTGCTGTTCACAATATACATAAATGACCTTGTGGATGACATCGGAAGTTCACTGAGGCTTTTTGCGGATGATGCTGTAGTATATCGAGAGGTTGTAACAATGGGAAATTGTACTGAAATGCAGGAGGATCTGCAGCGAATTGACGCATGGTGCAGGGAATGGCAATTGAATCTCAATGTAGACAAGTGTAATGTGCTGCGAATACATAGAAAGAAAGATCCCTTATCATTTAGCTACAATATAGCAGGTCAGCAACTGGAAGCAGTTAATTCCATAAATTATCTGGGAGTACGCATTAGGAGTGATTTAAAATGGAATGATCATATAAAGTTGATCGTCGGTAAAGCAGATGCCAGACTGAGTTTCATTGGAAGAATCCTAAGGAAATGCAATCCAAAAACAAAGGAAGTAGGTTACAGTACGCTTGTTCGCCCACTGCTTGAATACTGCTCAGCAGTATGGGATCCGTGCCAGGTAGGATTGATAGGAGAGATAGAGAAGATCCAACGGAGAGCAGCGCGCTTCGTTACAGGATCATTTAGTAATCACGAAAGCGTTACGGAGATGATAGATAAACTCCAGTGGAAGAATCTGCAGGAGAGATGCTCAGTAGCTCGGTACGGGCTTTTGTTGAAGTTTCGAGAACATACCTTCACCGAAGAGTCAAGCAGTATATTGCTCCCTCCTACGTACATCTCGCGAAGAGACCATGAGTATAAAATCAGAGATTAGAGCCCACACAGAGGCATACCGACAATCCTCCTTTCCATGAACAATACGAGACTGGAATAGAAGGGAGAACCGATAGAGGTACTCAAGGTACCCTCCGCCACACACCATCAGGTGGTTTGCGCAGTATGGATGTAGATGTAGATGTGTGTGTGTGTGTGTGTGTGTGTGTGTGTGTGTGTGTGTGTGTGTGTGTGTTTGTCTGTTTTTGATGAAGGCCTTGCTGGCTTAAAGCTTATTGTGACAGGTCTTGTTTAGTGCCTATCTGTGACTCAGCATTTGCCCTGTACGGTGAGTGGCAACTTTCCATCTCATAATATTGTTACAGTCCATCCTGGACATTCCATTGTTTGATAAAACTTCATAGATAGCTAGGTGTTGTACTGAGTTTCAGTTAGATGGAATGGCTGTGGCCAGTCTAATCTATTTGGATACTTAGATAGCCTGCCCCTGCCCACCACACCCTCCTTACAGCACATCAAGCAGTACTTTATAGCAGGCAGAGGGTTCCCTTGTGGGGACAACTACTTCTTGCAGCCAAATCCAAAACTGTAGAATGGCAGCTCACGCTTTTGGTTGTCAATACACAGTTGGCAGAAAATATTTTCAGGCTTGATGCTTTCACTATTTTGCGGTTTGAGATGGTTGATAAAATTAGACTGCTCTCTCAGATAGTACCATTTCAGAACTTGGAGGTATTGCTGCAATTGACTGATTGACTATTTATTAATAAAAAGGCATTTCTGAAGCCACCTGTTTTGAGGTCCACATTACACTGACTGTCAGTGGTTCCTAAGTTCTGTTGAGCCTGCCTCATGTCCTTTGTTATGCGAGATGAAGTGAAGGCTGAACTTTACAGATGGCAGAATCTTAGGACGGTGTCACCGTTTACCAGTGGACGACACCGATGGTCACAATACTGAAACCCAAAGACAGTGTTAGACTTTGTGGTAATTTCAAGAACTTGATTGACTTACAAAGTGAAATAGATGTTTATCTCATACCATGACCTGATAGTTGTTGACTAAATTGGCCGGGGTCAGTGTTTTGCCAAAATTGACCTCAGAGATACATACTTGCTGTTGCCATTGGACACCGAGCCTCAGTGGATTTTAGTACTGAATTCTCCTTTTGGCATGTAGCACTTTAAAACAGTTGCTGCTTGGAGTATACCAACATTTTCTTGAGCAACTCATTAAAGACATTCTATGCCGTGTCAACTGTTTGGAAGACATAAGGATTACTGGCTCCATGAGAGAGCAGCATTTGCAAAATTTGCCATCTGTTGAGTCAACTTTGTAATAAATGAGTTAAGTTTGAGTTGTTGGAGGCATGTCAGTCACCATTCCAGAAAATGAGGCAGTATCTCTGCTCGACTCTGCTTTTAGCTGTATTCATCTCCAGTAAGACTTTGACTCTGGCTGCAGATGGGTCCCCATATGACGTTGGTGCTGTTCTGTCGCAGAGAAATCTCAGTGGTTTGGAGCAGCCTGCTGTGTTTGTCTCAAAGCCTCTGTTGTCAACACAAGGAAATTATTCGCAGATTGAGGAGGAGAAGGCACTCGTGCTCATGTATGGCTAAAAGCTCCATGTGCTCTTCCATGGCACTAAGTTTCACCTCCTTACAGATATAAGCAACTCATCTCTCTGTTTGGTCCTCAGTCCAAGCTCCTGGTTAGAACAGCACAGTGTTTACAGTTTTAGCCCTTGCTTCTGAGTAATTATTCTTATGATATTCACTGCCAAATGGTTAAGGAAAGTAGTAATTTTTACCACAGGTTTTTCTGTTGCTATAATAGAAATTTTGTTATGTGTTGTTGCGAATTAGTAATTTTTTAGCTCAACAGAATTAAAAGATAATTAGGAGGCTTAGTTTAAAATTAGTTGTTCACTCTCCCACAGTACATAGCACCAGGCAAAATGCAGCCGCACTGTGTATGTGTTTTTGAACGCTGGATGAGTTGGTTGACGTTCGTAAGCAGCAGAAAATCACCCTGACTGCTGTCAAATGACTGGCAGCTCCTACAAATTGGTCTGTTGGAAGAACTCCTGAGAGTTTTGTACCTGTGGTGCCTGTACCAGATGTACCTCAAGTACTAACCTCTCCTATTTGTCCTCTCTCCTCTGTAGACAGTATGGGATCTGATTGCAGACAATGTTGAGAAGACCAGTCTTGCGCATAGAATTTCACTGTTGTACCCGGAACTGATTGTGGCCCTTTGGTTCTGAGTTGAGTGGAAGGACTGAGCTACTGTGACAAGCTAGGCTGTGACTTCCTGGACTTGTGCCATAGTGTTGACAGCTGTATGGTCCCCCTAAGTAGGTCAGGTGTGAACTACACATCAGAGGCTGCTACCTAGGTAGCTGACTATGTGGGTTGCACACAACGGATATTTAAGATTAGGCAACTCTCCATCCAATCCAAATAACGATAGCTGTAGGAAACCCAGAAGTATCTGTGTAAGATCAAAAGAAATGTGCCCCACAGTTGTGAATATTAAAATCCTAATGGTTAGCTGCCAAAGCATTCACAGCAAAGTGCCATAGTTAAAAGTGCTCCTGAAAAGCAGTGAAGATCACATAATACTAGTTACAGAAAGCTGGTTGAAGTCTGAAATTGTTAGTAGTGAGATTTTTGGGGAAAATTTTAATGTGTATCAGAGGGATAGGCTAATGGGAAATGGAGGTGGCGTGTTTATCACAGTAGACAAGAAACTCAAACCCACTGAGACAGAAATTGAAGCTTGCTGAAGATCTAGGTGTCCTGCACAAGGTGGACGGGGACGAGGAAGGACTCAGGGTGTTATACTGATTCCCCAAATCAACAAGATCGAGGTGTTGTTTTTCATTGAAAATGAAACTGAGCCAGTGGAGCTCACTTCACCTATGTTGGATAAACCTGTTTTGTCACGAGGAGGCAAACACAAAAGGGTAGGGGTCTAGTACTCATCAGCAGTTCAAACATAGGGTGAATGATGGTACCCCTTTGAGAAATGGTAGCAAGTGGCAGGAAAGGATGCCAGGTGCACTTGGTGTGTATGCCTGGGGACCTCATTCAACATGTTGAAGATGCTATTCTGGGTACCATTGAGGGAACAGGATGCAATGAACTGTAGACTGTGGCAGATGCTGGAACAAAGTGGTGTCTGAGATTGTTTGGACAAGAGTCAGTATCAGCAGTGGGCATAAAATGGTAATTCGGATCCATCTATCACCCACCAGACCCTTCTCCTGATGTGACCAAAACTTTAGATAAAAGTGCTTTTTGCTTGTTAATATGTTCCTCAGTCATACTGTAATCATCATTGTAGACTTTAATCATCTAGCAATCAATTGTGAAAATTACAGTTTTGTTAGTGGTGGACATGATAAGAAATCCTACAAAACATTACTATACACATTCTCCAAAAACTTCCTAGAACAGATAGATAGTAATCCCACCCATGATGGAAATTATTGGACTAATGGCAACAAATGGACCTGACCTCTGGGAGGATGTCTACATCAAAACTGGTACCACCATGTGTATTGCAACAATGATTTCCAAAGTACAAAGGACAACTAAAACAAGCAGAAAGATATACATGTTCAGTAAACTAGATAACAAGTCAACAGTGTCTTATATCAGTGAGGAACCTGAAACTTTCAGCACAGGGTGGGAGGTTTATAATGAGAGGGAACGTCCATGGTATACAATCACTCTAAAGAAACTTCTATAGAAAAAGATATTACTGCACAACAGGTGTAAACAAAGCATAGGGCTATCGATAGACAGATCGTGAATGAAACATGTTTGGCTGTCAAGAGAGCAATGTGTGATGCATAACAGAATATTGTCAAATGATATTTCACAAAATTCAGTGAATTTCTTTTCATATAGAAAGGCTGTTAGTAGCTCCACAGTTAGTGTCTAGTCTCTAGCGAATGAGACAGGAACTGAAATTGAGGGTAGCGGAGCAAAAGCTGAAATACTTAACTCCATTTTCAAAAATACCTTTACAATGGAAAACCCAGGAGACTTGCCTAATTTAATCCTATTACCACTGAAAAGATAATGAAATACGTATTAGTCTCAGTGGTGTTTGTCAGTGGTGTTGAGGAACATCTGAAATCGTTAAAAACTCAACAAATCTCCAGGCTCCACTGGAATCCCTATCTGAATTTATAATGAATTTGCAGCTGAGTTAGTCCCTCTTCTAACTATGATCTATTGTAGATCCCTCAAACAAAAAATAATGTCCAATAGTTGGGAGAAAGTGCAGGTCATTACTGTCTACAAGAAGGATAGTAGAAGTGATCCATAAAACTACCCTCCAATATCGTTGACATCTATTTGTTGTAGAATCTTAGAACATATTCTAAGCTAAAACATATTCTGAGCTCAAACATAATGAGGTATCTTGAACAGAATGACCTCCTCCATGGCAACAACCATGGATTCCAAAAACATCCATCATGTGAAACCCAACTAACACTTTTGTCACATGACATACTGATAGCTTTGGATAAAGGCAGTCTGGTAGATGCAGTATTTCTTGATTTCTGAAAATCATTTGACGCAGTACCACACCTATGTTTATTGTGAAGAGTGTGATCATATGTGGTATCAAGTGAAATTTGTGACTGGATTAAGAACTTGTTGGTAGGGAGGACCCAGCATATTGTCTTGGATGGAAACTCATTGTCAGATGTAGAAGTAACTTTTGGCGTGCCCCAAGGATGTGTGTTGCGACCCTTGCTATTAATGTTGTATATTAATGAACTTGCAGGCAATATTAATAACAACATCAGGCTTTTTGCAGGTGATGCAGTTATCTGTAATGAAGTACTATCTGAAAGAAGCTGCCTAAAAATTCAGTCAGATCTCAATAAGATTTCAAAGCAGTGCAAAGATTGGTAACTTGCTTTAAATGTTCGGAAATGTAAAACTGTGCACTTCACAAAATGAAAAAAACGTGGTGTCCTATAATATCAGTGACTCACAGTTGGAATTGTACAGCAAATACAAATACCTGAGTGTAACACGTCATAGGGATATGAAATGGAATGATCACATAGGTTCAGTCATGGCTAAAGCAAGTGGTAGACTTGGTTTATTGGTAAGATACTGGGGAAGTACAATTAGTCTATTAAGGAGATTGCTTACAAATCGCTCATGTGACTGATTCAAGGATATTGCTCAAGTGTGTGGGACCCATACCAAATAGAACTAACAGGAGTTATGGAACATATACAGAGAAGGACAGCATGAATGGTCACAGGTTTCTCTGATCTGTGGGAGAGTGTCACAGAGATACTGAAGGAACTGAACTGGAAGACAATTGCAGATAGACATAGACTATCCAGAGAAGTCTACCAACAAAATTTCAAGAACCAGCTTTAAATGATGACTTTAGTAATATACTACAATCCCCTATATATATGCTCACAAAGGGATCATGAGGACGAGATTAGAATAATTACAGCATACACAGAGGCATTCAATCAATCATTATTCCCACAGTCTATATGTGAATAGAGCCATAAAACAGTAATAACTGACGGAATGGGATGAGCGCTCTGCAGTGCACTTGACAGTATAGATATTATGTAGATGTACATACCAACCTGTCTTCCAGCATCCCAATGTTGACTTTGACATGCAGGAAGCGACTTGTTATGCGCTGTACCAGAATCTTCAGGGTACCCTAAACAGATTTCCGTTGTTTGTGTAGGAAGTCACATAGCTACGAGTGAGGCACTTTTCCTACACAGAGTGTTTCCGCTGTGGAGTCAGATCCAGTGCTGTCAGATGTATTTCAAACTTCATGATAGGCTCTATGTTCTCAATAGTGTCCTACCGCTAGCTACAGAAGACCAGAATTGCTCCATTATTATTCTACCATTGTTTTGACAATGCATTCTGCAGATGTTGCATTTATCTCATTGGGTGGTGTCCCAAATGATAGTGCTGGTATGGGGACACATCAATGGCCAGTAATTAATTTTGCCACAGAGCATGCAATGTGAACCTGTTCAGCTATGCCACAAAAATTTTTGTCACAGTCCACACCAGAACACACATGATCCTGGGTGCATTCTGATTTTGCTGGTCCTTTTTATGGGCCATGTGGCTATTAATGTGGCCTGGGTAATTTCCCAAATGTTGCTAACTTGTCATTTACAATGATGCATGCCACAATTCATGAATTAGCTACCATTTTTTGCTTTTGAGGGTGTGCCCACACCCTTGTCTCGGACAATGGTTGCCAGTTAAATAGACGTCCCTAAAGAGAAGGATGTTGTGCCCAGTTGTTTGGCATTTCATCAAGCCACGCCAATCAGTAGGCGCAGTCTATTCAAGGCACTGTAAAGCCATCAGGCTCACAGTCTCTCTTTAGCATACTGAGCTCGACACCACATGCCCCTAGCCTAAAGGCCATGCCACAATATCAGTGGTGTTCCACTGTCTAAGTATGCATGTTTGGTTGGACACCACCCAGTGGTTAGCACACTGGATTCGTATTCAGTTGAATGATGGTTCAAACCCTTTTTTGTTCCATCTGTAATGGAACTCATTGCCAACAGGATGTTGAACACTAATCTCCTCCTCTCCAGTGCGCGGACACCAGAGTAGGTGCAAAGCTTCGTGTGAAGGGGAGACAATTTTATATTGTTACAGTGGGTCATCAGCAGTGCCTGATTTGCTGTGCTAACTAGCAACACTGTCTCACACTGAGTGACGGGATCCTCAACTCGCTCGTACAGGCAACATCTGTGCAAGTGGGAGGGACCAACCAGCCCCAATTCAAGCTCCAAGTGGCACCTGCCAGTGTTCTCAACACCTGCGTGCTTATCATGACATATTAGGTTGCTGCATAAGTTCGTAACATTTTCCATAAGTTTAATACACACAACAGATACACGTAATGAAGACTTTGGTCATCAACAATATATTCTCCTTCACTATTTACAACAGTCTCCCAATGCTGGAGTAACTTTTTGATTCCGTGACTCTAGATATTATGTGGTTTTGAGGTGAAGAACTCATCGAGCCATGTTTCGGAGCACATTTTCATCCAGAAAGGAAGTTTCTTTAAGGTTGTTTGATATAGAGTGTGAAAATTTGAAACTCTGAGTATGCCAGATTAGGTGAATATGGTGGATGCACAATGAATTTCCAACCCAACTCTTGTATAGTGATTTTTGTCAGTCTAGCAGAACACAGAATGGCATTATTTTGGAGCAGTATCACTTCACAGTCTTCCTGGTTGTTGTTCTTGGATTAAGTCTGGAAGATTTCTTTGTTGTTGTTGAAAATAAATGTCAGCAATGATTTTTACATCTCTGGGAAACAATTTGAAGCACACCATGTCATCACTGCTCCACCAGATGTGTAACATATCTTCTGTGGATGCTTGCAGGTGTTTGTACGGGGAGTTCATGCCTTGTCTGGAATCAACCATTCCTTTCTTTTCCCTATTTTCACATAAAGATATATTTTTTATCACCAGTGACAATACAGGATAGGAATGGTTGGTGTTGTTCATAAGCCAATTGATGATGAGCAAGCAGAGATGCACATATGCCTATTTTGACTTAGAGCATGCGGTACCTGTACTCCCTAATTTTTGAACCTTCCTCACTGTGTGCAATTGTTGCATTATGGTGAAATGATCACAGTTCATCACATGTGTTGGTTCTTGAGCACACTGACATGGATCATAGTGGATTAATGCATTTTAATGATCCTCATCAAACACAAAGATCTTTCTGAATGTGAAGAGTCACTAATACCAAAACAATCCTCCTTAATATGAGAAAACCATTATCTTGCAGTGCTCTGTCCAGTAGATTATCTTCATACATGGTGCAAATGTTGCTGGCTGCCTCTGCTGTTGTCACTCCTCTAATGAACTCAAACAGAAGAATATGTCAGAAATGTCCCAATTTCTCCATTTGGCATTCCATTTTCTACCATCCACAACTCCACTCACTATCTCCAAATGGCAATATGTAAACTCAGATAATAACAGTGACTACAAATAAAAAATGGCAACCAATAAATAAACCCATAGCAACCAGAAAACAAACATGCAAAACAAAATGCTACAGACCTGTGCACCAACCGAATATTTTGCTCTCTCACTCTGTGAAATCAACCACCCCAAAGAACTGTTCATCAGAAAGGCATCTATTGGTAATGGAGTTCATCCTTCCACCACTGCAGCAGCCAGCAGATGTTGCTCCCCAATCATCATTGGTCCTTGACCACCAGCCTCGGGAGGAACATCAGCTCATCATCACCCAAATGTTGCCCTTGATGTGCTGGAAGAGAGGGCCTTGGGGGATCCCCTGGTGGAGATCCCTTTCATCACTCATCCCTTGACTCAGCAACTCTTGCACAGGCCTGGACAATTTTGTCCGTACATGTGTCTTGAAAGAGGGGAGATGCAGTTCTGTCAGATGGGAAGTTGTACATTTGGCAATGTGTGTGAAATCATAACTTTCCTGGTTTAGCCATGCACTGTCCAGAGTCAGTCGCATGCTAGCCTTTAGCCCAGATTCTTGTTTACTAGGGTTGTGGTTGCATTCATTCCTGTTGCATTTCAGCAATTCCTTGTTTGTTCCTGACCAAACTTTCGGACCATCTTTTCACTGGTAAAGTTGACTCGCAGTGCTTACCATGGGCATCAGGTACTGTGAGCCTCTGAATTCATTCTGAACAGTGTCCTGAATGTAGCCATCTTGCTACACGAGATATAACACCCAGTGAAATAGTTAGCTAACTGCATTTTATGTATTGTGTTACATTTTTGCTCTCAGTTCTTCCACCAGTGTGCCAGTTGCTACTTAGATGTATCACCAGCCTATATAATTATCTTGTCTCCTGGTAGCCCAGGCATGTTATACAAAATGAATAGTAATGGGCCCAACATTGACCTCTACTTCACACATCATTCTTAACGTCTTGAAAGTCAAAGGAAATGTTAATAAGTCTGTGTTTTGTGGTGACACTCTCCACCATATTAAAAAAAAAAAAATCTTCTCTCCTTATCCCACAGCACTGAAATTTCTCTAACGGGATATTGTGAGATACACTACAAAAAATTTCAGAAAGCTGTAAGAAAAGTCAACAGACTTTATTCTTCTGTTTTTGTGCCCTTATCACATGTGTTACCAAATCTGCTGTTGCTGTCGTAGTTGACCTGTCCCTTCTAAATCAGTGCTTCCTGTTGCATAATTTGTTGTTTCTGTCAGTGAAATTCATGATCTTATTTTTATGGCATATCTCTATGGCTTATGATAAAACAGATGTAGTAATGACTGATCAGTAATTAAAAGGACTGTTATTCTCATATCCCTTATTTATGGGAATTGCCTTACTCTATTTCAGACATTATAGAAATATTCCCTATTTCACTGTCAGATTTATTAATATGTTCATTGGCTGTACCACATATTGGGCACAGTTTTGTAAGTATCTTGGTGTGTATACTACGTAACACTTCTGAATTTTTTGTTTTGTTTGTACATTGTTATTGGTGCTATTTCTTTTTCACTTGCTGGAAACAAGAATAAACGATTAGTCACTACTAAAGTGGCGAAGTGGTGTTTCTGGGCTCTTTTTTGTGGTAGTTTGCTTTATTACCCTAATCTTTATTAAATATCTTGCTAACTCCATGTTGTATTCCTTCTTTTCTGTTATTATGTTTTCAGATGCTGTCCAAGGTGAACATTGTCTTTCAGCATTTGTATGTGGCCAGGCAGTCTCTGTTGTGTTTGTGTGATAAATTCTCATACACCAATTTTAATTCTTTTCTCACCAACAAAAATCCTTTTTGGTTCTCTTTTTGTCCCTTTGATTAATTGTTGTGTAATACACTGGATAGAAAATTTCTACCCAGTAATTAAGAACAGAATAGAAAGAACCCACTTCTTCACCTATAGACTCTACTCTCAGCCCTGTACGCTTACTCCCAGTTCTGTGGTTTTAGCACGTCATTCAGTACATTTAACTGTTTTATTTGACAAAGTTCTACAGCTATCTTATCCTTACCTTTGTCATGGCCTGATATTTCAATTATTTGTCTGTAATTGCCCAAAACTGTTGTATGTATGATGTAAACTGTGAGAGGTTACATGATCTATTCGTTTTTCTGATTTACTATGGCATATGGTAGGGCAGTTTATTTCTAATTTAAGATTACAGATGCTAATCAGACCACATAGGCTCATTGTATAATAACTGTCCTTAAGGATATTTATAACTTACTGCACTATCCTGTAAGTGAATTCACTGAATGCTTCATCTAACATAACATTTAATTCCACATTGAAACTCTACAGTTGACTACTAGGAGATCTGTATATTTGTATAAAACTTTTTTTCTGTACTGGAGTTGCCATGGTAAACATATCAGAAAGGCTATGATGTGCTGCTATCTTTTATTTATTTATGTATACAAGGTGTATCTTTTCACCACTGGAAATGTCACAATTAATGAAATGTTCTGGGCTGTTGTGCCATGGTCGAATGGATTTCACATTTAAATCCAACATTTCATCCCCATTTGCGGAGGTTCGTCCCCATTTGTGGAGGACATTTCAAGGGGGTCGTAGCTTCTTTGAGTGTGTAATTCACACCCTGACTCATTATTGGCTGCAGAAAAATTTCATTCACATGTGCTTCTGTGCAGCCCGGAGCATTTTATTAATTGTGATAACTAAATTTCATTTACAGATTTTGAGAGCAATTTCCTTACACAAAAACAAGAAAAATATGTCTAATAAACATGGACTCTAAAATGCATAACTTAAGAACTATGAACACTTGTTCATTTGAAACTGCAGAACACATCACTTCTACTGCAAGCTCTTTGCTTTCCACATTTTGGGAGGAGGTGGTGCGGACAAAAACAAATAGATAATGTCCACTAAACATGGGGTCTAAAATGCAAGCCTTAAGAACTATTAGCACTTGTTCATCTTTGCTACTGTGAAGTACATCTCTGCTGTTGATTAAGTGATCATAGCTCTTAAGGTAAGCATTTTAAAGCCCATGTGTACTGGACTTTTTTTTTTTCTTGTTTTGGTGTATGGAACCCGTCTTCAGAGTCTGTAAACAGAATTAAGTTACACCCTGTATTTGGGGTGATTCCGTGATGATGTTACAAACTTTCAGGGATGGAGAAGGGTAAATGTATCAATATGAGTTAAGAGACCCTGATCCAAAAGAGACTGAGTTGAAGTTACAAGTGAAAATCATTCTGATAATCTGACTGTGGAATGCATGTACTAGTACTGTTGTTAATAAAACTGTAGGATAGGCAATTTTCAGAGGTGGTAGTATGGGCAGAAAAAAAAAGTCTAGTAAACTTGGGCTCTAAACTGCTTGCCTTAAGAACTATGCAGCCATGCACCAGTAGTCTAGAGGTACTGTCTTTGACTAGTAATCAAAATGTTCTTGGTCCCACATTTGAATGACACCACTGCTTAAATATTTCATCAGCAATTGTGGCTGAAGATTTCTGGCAAAAGAATTCACTCTCACTCAACCAGCGGCCTTGTCAGAGATGGCAGAGAAGTAGAACGAGGTTCAGGGCACTCTCTTACTCTTGGAGTGGAAAACTGCCCCTAAAAAGTGGAAGAATCAGCAATCGTCAAAGGCTGAGGATGCTGAAGGCACTGGAAACCCATTGTATTAAAGACATAATATGTATCCATAGGATGTGTGGCCCGCATTTAAAAAAATTTAATGATGATCTCCCCATTCGCAAACGATTCTGGATTAGTCCCACATTTGGATCTCCAGGGGGGGGGGGGGGGGGAGGGGGCTGCAAAGGGGGAAGTGACCATGAGAAAAAGACTGAACAACAAACGAAGGTATAACTTTCCGTGAGTCAGAGCATGGAGTGTGAGAAGTTTGAACATGGTAGGAAAGCTAGGAACTCTTAAAAAGGGAAATGCTGAGGTTCAATCTTGATATAATTGGGGTCAGTGAAGTGAAATGGAAAGATGACAAGGATTTCTGGTCAGATGAATATCAACAGCAGCAGAGAATCATGTAATGGAAGCAGGATTCATTATGAATTGAAAGGTAGGGCAGAGAGTGATTTACTGTTGACAGTTCAGTGATAGGGTTGTTTTCATCAGAAACAACAGCAAACCAACAATGACAACAGTAGTACAAGTATATACATGCTGAAGAGAAGACAAAGATATAGACAAAGTATATAAGGATATCGATTGAGTAATTCAGTACGTGGAGGGGGATGAAAAGCTAATAGTTATGGGGGCTGGAAAGTGGTTGTAGTGAAACAGTTAGAAGAAAGGGTTATTTGGAATATGGGCTTGGTACTAGGAATAAGAGTGGAGAAAAAACTAATTGAATTCTACAATAAATTTCAGCTAGTTATACTAAATACAAGAGGAGGAGCTATACTTGGGAAAGGCCACGAGATATGGGATATTTCAGTTAAATTACATCATGGTCAGACAAAGATTCCAGAAACAGATATTGGATTGTAAGGCTTCCCCAGGAGCAGATATAGACTCAGATCACAGTTTAGTAATGATGAAGAGTAGGCTGAAATTCAAGCAACTAATCCAGAAGAACCAATGCATAAAAAACTGGGATACAGCGATACAAAGGATTGAAGAGGTATGGCTGAAGTTCTCTGAGGCTGTAGATACTGTGATAATGAAGAGCTCAGTCAGCAGTTCTGTTGAGAGGAATGGACATCTCTCAAAAACAATCACAAGTTGGAAGGAAAAACATAGGTACAAGTCAGGCAACTGTGAGAAAACTGTGGGTAACAGAAAAAAATACTTCAGTTGACCGACAAGAGAAGGACGCACAAAAATGTTCAGGGAAGTTCAGGAATACAGAGATACAAATAACTCAGGGATGAAATAAACAGGAAGTGCAGAGAGGGTAAGGCAAAATGGGTGCATGAAAAATGTGAAGGAATTGAAAAATAAATGGTTGTCAGAAGGACTGACTCAGCTTGTAGAAAACTCAAAGCACCCATCAGTGAAGTTAAAAGCAAGTATGGTGACACTAAGAGTGCAATGGGGATTCCACTGTTAAATTTAGAAGAGGGAGCAGATTGGTGGGCGGTGTACACTTAAGGTGTCTATGAGGGGGAGGCCTTCTCTGATGAAATCATAGAAGAAGAAGTGGGAGTTGATAGGGAAGAGGTAAGGGATTCAGTATTAGAAACATAATTGAAAAGTGCTTTGGAAGACTTAAGAGCAAATAAGGCAGAAGGGATAGATGACGTTTCATCAGAATGTCTAAAATCATTGAGGGAAATGGTAAGAATGGCAAAGAAAATTGAGGATCTATTAGATGATGATCAGTTTGAGTTCAGGAAAGGTAAAGGCACCAAATAGGCAGTTATGACATTCCAGATGATAATGAAAAAACTAGTAGAAGCCGACCTAGGGGAAGATCAGTTTGGATTCCATAGAAATATTGGAACACGTGAGGCAATACTGACCCTATGACTTATCTTAGAAGCTAGATTAAGGAAAGGCAAACCTACGTTTCTAGCATTTGTAGACTTAGAGAAAGCTTTTGACAATGTTGACTGGAATACTCTCTTTCAAATTCTGAAGGTGGCAGGGGTAAAATACAGGGAGTGAAAGGCTATTTACAATTTGTACAGAAACCAAATGGCAGTTATAAGAGTTGAGGGGCATGAAAGGGAAGCAGTGGTTGGGAAGGGAGTGAGACAGGGTTGTAGCCTCTCCCCGATGTTATTCAATCTGTATATTGAGCAAGCAGTGAAGGAAACAAAAGAAAAATTCGGAGTAGGAATTAAAATCCATGGAGAAGAAATAAAAACTTTGAGGTTCGCCGATGACATTGTAATTCTGTCAGAGACAGCAAAGGACTTGGAAGAGCAGTTGAACGGAATGGATAGTGTCTTGAAAGAAGGATATAAGATGAACATCAACAAAAGCAAAACGAGCATAATGGAATGTAGTCGAATTAAGTCAGGTGATGCTGAGGGTATTAGATTAGGAAATGAGAGACTTAAAGTAGTAAAGGAGTTTTGCTATTTGGGGAGCAAAATAACTGATGATGGTCGAAGTAGAGAGGATATAAAATGTAGACTGGCAGTGGCAAGGAAAGCGTTTCTGAAGAAGAGAAATTTGTTAACATCAAGTATAGATTTAAGTGTCTGGAAGTCGTTTCTGAAAGTATTTGTATGAAATGTAGCCATGTATGGAAGTGAAACATGGACGATAAATAGTTTAGACAAGAAGAGAATAGAAGCTTTTGAAATGTGGTGCTACAGAAGAATGCTGAAGATTAGTTGGGTAGATCACATAACTACTGAGGAGGTATTGAATAGAATTGGGGAGTAGAGGAGTTTGTGGCACAACGTGAAAAGAAGAAGTGACCCGTTGGTAGGACATGTTCTGAGGCACCAAGGGATCACCAATTTAGTACTGGAGGGCAGTGTGGAGGGTAAAAATCATAGAGGGAGACCAAGAGATGAATACACCAAGCAGATTCAGAAGGATATAGGTTGCAGTAGGTACTGGGAGATGAAGAAGCTTGCACAGGATAGAGTGGCATGGAGAGGTGCATCAAACCAGTCTCAGGACTGAAGACCACAACAACAACAACAATGGAAGCAAAACTGAAGATAAATCAAACCTATTCAGAGGCTCCTGAAAAAAGTGCTTGACATTGTAAGATGGTGCAAAAGGTCCGAAATTCTGAGAAGAATAGTTGTAAGGTATAGAGAAAGATGGGTAATACACAATATGTATAAGAACCAAGAGGGACCAGTAAGAATGGAAGACCAAGAACGAAGTGCTCAGATTAAAAAGGGTGCAAGGCAGGGACATATTCTTTCACCACTAGTGTTCAGTATATACATCAAAGGAGTAATGACAGAAATAAAGCAAAGGTTCAAGAGAGAGATTAAAATTCAAGGTAGAAGAATATCCATGAAAAGATTTGCTGGTGACATTGCTACCCTGAGCGAAAGTGAAGAAGAATTACAAGATCTGTTGAATGGAGTGAGAGTCTAATGAGTACAGAATATGAACTGATTATAAATCAAAGAAAGATGAAACTAATGAGAAGTAGTAGAAAGGAGAAAAAGATTATACTTGGTGATCACAAATTAGATGTAGTGAAGGAACTGTGCTATCTAGGCAGCAAAATAACCCATGACAGACAGAGCAAGGAGGACATAATAAGCAGACTAGCACAGGCAAAAAAGGCATTCCTTGCTGAGAAGTGTACTAGTATCAAATGTAGGCCTTAATTTGAGGAAGAAATTTCTAAGAATGTGGGTTTGGAGCACACCATTGCATAGTAGTGAAACATGGACTGTGGGAAAACCATAACAGAAAAGAATCAAAGCATTTCAAATGTGGCACTGCAGGAAAATGTTGAAAATTAGGTGGACTGGTATGTTAAGAAATGAGGAGTTTCTCTGCAGAATCGGTGAGTAAAGGAATGTATGGAAAACACTGACAAGAAGAAGGGTCTGGATGATATGACATCTGTTAAAAATATCAGAGAATTATTTCCATGGTACTAGAGGAAGCTGTAGGTGGTAGAAATTATAGAAGAAGACAGAGATTGGAATACATCCAGAAAATAATGAGGACATAGGTTGCAAGTTCTACTCTGAGATGAAATGGTTAGCACAAGTAAATAAATAAATAAATAAATAAATACACTAAAGAGCCAAAGAAACTGGCATACCTGCCTAATATCATGTAGAGCTCCCGCGAGCATGCAGAAGTGCCACAACATGTTGTGGCATGGATTCGACTAATGTCTGAAGTAGTGCTGGAGGGATTTGACACCATAAATCCTGCAGGGCTGTCCATAAATGTGTAAGAGTACGAGGGGGTGGAGATATCTTCTGAACTGTACATTGCAAGACATCCCAGATATGTTCAATAATGTTCGTGTCTGAGGAGTTTGGTGGCCAGTAATGTTGTGTCTGGGAAGTTTGGTGGCCAGTGGAAGTGTTTCAACTCGGAATAGTGTTGCTGACGCCACTCTGTAGCAGTTCTGGACATGTTGGGAGTAACATTGTCCTGCTGGAATTGCCCAGGTCTGTCGGAATGCACAGCGGGCATGAATGGATGCAGGTGATCTGACAGATGTTTACATATGTGCCACCTGTCAGAGTCATATCTACACATATCAGCGGTTCTATATCACTCCATCTGTTCATACCTCACATCGCTACAGAGTCTTCACCAGCTTTAATGGTCCCCTGCTGATATTCAGGGTCCATGGTTTCATGAGGTTGTCCCCATACGCGTACACACCCATCCACTTGATGCTATTTGAAATGACCAGGCAACATGTTTTCAGTCATCAACAGTCCAATGTCAGTGTTGACAGGCCCAGGCGAGGCATAAAGCTTTGTGTCGTGCAGTTGTCAAGGTTTTGGGCCTTCAGCTCCAAAAGCCCATATCGTTGATGTTTCGTTGAATGTTTTGCATGCTGCCACTTGTTGATGGCGCAGCAATCAAATCTACAGTAGTTTGCAGAAGTGTTACACTTCTGTCCCATTGAATGATTCTCTTCAGTCGTCGTTCATCCCATTCTTGCAGGATCTATTTCCAGGTGCAGCAAAGTTGGAGATTTGATGTTTTACTGGATGCCTGATATTCACGGTGCACTCGTAAAATGGTGGTATGAGAAAATCCCCACTTCATTGCTACCTCAGAGATGCTGTGTCCTATCACTCACTGACTATAACACCCCCTTCAAACTCACTTAAATCTTGATAACCTGCCATTGTAGAAGCAATAACTGACCTAACAACTGCACTAGGCACTTTTTGTCTTATATAGGCAATATCGACCACAGTGTCGTATTCTGCCTGTGTACATATCTCTGTATTTGAATACAAGTGCCTATACCAGTTTCTTTGGCACTTCAGTGTATATATATGGTCAGCTCTTGTTCCTATTCAATACTGTGAAACACATCTCTTTTACTTTAGGCTCTTTGATTTCTGTGTTTTTGGGAAGGTAGTATGGACCAAAACAAGAAAAAAATCTCCAGTAAATATGCACTTTAAAAAGCATGCCTTAAGAGTTATGAATACATGTTGGGTCTGATGTGTATGGTATCAGAAATGGAGCCACCTTGAGACCATTCTTAAGCTGCTGAAAAGCCTGTTGACAGGCAGCCGACCACACAAATTTGACGCCCTTCTCACACAGTTGATTGAAGGTATGTGCAATCTGCACCACTTGAAGAATAGACTTGGTATAGTATGTTATTTTACACAGAAATGACAGCACCTGGTTTGTAGCAACCAACATCTTTATGATTGCATCGATTTGGTCAGGCGTGGATATGTGATGCATATTTGCCCCCACTAGGAATTTGCCCCTACATATTTGATGATAGGGAGGAAAAAACTGCACTTCTCCAACTACAGTGTAAACCATTTTTGTGGAATTATTTAAAAAGAGATTCAAAATATATGTGATGTTCCACATGCATCAAGTATGCAACATTAATGTCATCCCAATAATTAACAAAGTAAGGAAGGCCTTGAATCAGTTGTCCCAAGTACTTCTGAAAAATCGTTGGTGCATTTCCAACCACAAATAATAGACGATTGACCTGCTACAAGCAGAACAGCATATTTAAAAATAACAACAAATGTGAAGCATCAATGAACAGCAGTTGGAGATAAGCATCCTTTAAATCTGTCTTCAAAAAATGATGGCCTCCTGATGGTTTAATTAAGAAATCCACTTCACATGACAGTGGATAGGGATGTGTCAGACTGGGGATCTATAGTGAAGTTAAAATCACCCCACATACATAACAAACTGTTTGATGACCTTGGTGGTCATTAAAAAACCAATCATTGACTGGTGGAACTGGGGAGATAATGCCATGGTCCTGAAACTGTGTGAGTTCCCCCTCAACAGCCTCATGCACCACAAATGGAAGCAGACAAGCTGTGAAACATTTTGGCATAGCAGAAGGATTCAGAGAAATCCACCAATACATATCCTCATTGATTAAAGATATGGCAGCACTGGTGTACATGTGGAATTCCACAGATTGGCCAAAGAGCCTAAGTTCAAAGTGAACTTTTGCAGCAGCAAGGAAGCTGCGTGCTATGCAGAGGTAACATTATCGACTGCTGTACCGTCATCATGTCCTGGGTACGTGGTCAGTGGGCTGCTTATTGGCATGCTACCGTGATGTGTCCCTGTTTGCTACAGACCCTAAAGTCCACTGCACGATACAGGCATCTGCTTCTGGATGCCCATTGCCACAGTCAGAATAGTACTGAAGGTGCTTGGACTTGCATGAAATACATTGCAACACTGAGGACGCAGCATGTTTCCAACATACCCAATTATCGTAACAAAAAAAGTCACTCAGTGCTAGGAAGGGGGGGGGGGGGGGGGAGGCAGTAGAATGGTGTATTTAAGTTCTTACAAGACAGTGGCGATCTGGATACCCATAAACCCAGGTGAGACTTTAGAGGCAGAAACACAGGATGGTGGGTTGGAATTATCAGGTGACCACTGCTTGTGACAGCAGCTAACTATGTGAGCAACTTGAACCTCATTTGTAAAGGCATGCTCAACTTAAACTTAGCAATTTTAAGCACAGCACCAAAACTAGGATTAGACGTGGCTAAAGCTTCAGCTCTGACCTCCATGTCAGGGGCAAGGAATAAAGTCCCATTTCAAATCAGTGACTCCACATATATAAAATTGCACTTGAATGTGAGATCTTGCAAGTCAGCAGCCCAAGCTGTGTAAGACTGTTCATGTTGTTTACAACACTGATTAATCTGTAGCCTAACTGCAACAAGATGCATCTGCTGACCATAGTATTTGGTTAATAGAGCTCAGAATTCATTGAAAGACAATTCACTGTGGTTCTTGAGGGGTTAAAATTTCTGCACCACTTTGTGTAAATGACAACTATAAGGTGTGCAATGCACTTTGGTGCCCATCAGAAATGCAATAAGCAAAACAGTACAGTTCAAAATGGCAGAGGTAGACTTTCCTCCCTTCTGAAGGCTCTTGAAGGGAGCTGTGTCTATGAAATCGTGTTATTGATGCTGCTGTGTTACAATCTGCATGAGTGCGTCCTGATGTTGTGTGTGCTGTTGCAATGACATCAGAGGTTTGTACTTCTCCTCTTGAGCTGCAGACTGTTGCTGTTGTGAGTGGAGCTGCTGCTTCCCAAATTCCAGAAACTTAGGATCCATAACACTGGCACTGTGTGTGAATGTGCCACTGTAAACATGATGGGGTAAGACCTAATCACCACTTTTATCTTTTATGTCCACTCCTAATATGAACATGTAATCCATAAACAAAGCCAAATTTGTTGTAAGCTGAACACAGAAGGAATGCCAGTAATGGTAACCAGGTAGTCGAAGCCTACAGCCAGGACAATATCCAGGTAGCACCAAGGCAAAATTTTTAAGTGCTTATGTTCTATACTATTAAAGACTGGCTTGCAGCCACTGGCAAAACCTCATGCTGCTAGCAGCCGGGTCCATGTGACACATCGCTCATGCCTCTGGTGGCACCTATCAGTTGCTAACTGTAACTTGGCAAGTATATTAAAACAAGCATATCTCTTTTTTGTTGTAAATATATACGTGGGGAAGTTGGAAAATAAGTTTCCTTTGTTGACTGTGGTCAGAGTTGTGTGTGAAAGAAAAAAAAAAAGGATGAGACATTAAAGATAAGACATATCTTTATTTTTCTACATAATTTCCAAGTACATTGAGACATTTCTCATACCACTTTATAAGCTTCAAAAAGCATTCCAGGAAAAAATCAAGGCGTTGCGTACAGAAAAATTGTTGAACGGCTTGTTTGACGTCACCACTGCTGCCAAAGCGCCTTCCGCTGAGAGTCTTCTTCGAAGCAGGAAACAGATGGAAGTCACTTGGTGTGAGATCCGGACTGTAAGGCAGGTGGCGTAGGCTCTCCCAACCAAGAATTGCCACATGGTTTTGTGTTGCCGTCACCGTGTGTAGTCTCGCATTGTCATCTAACAGCAAAACTCCAGATCTGAGAAGGCCAGGCTGCTTTTTCTGAATCACCTCTTTTAGTTTCGACAGAGTGGCACAGTACTGTACAGCATTGATGGTTGCATCCTCCAGAAATTCCAGCAGCAAAACTCCTTTGGCGTCCCAGAAAACGGTGAGTAGCACTTTACCTGCAGACGGAGGGCTTTTGAACTTCTTTTGGACAGGTGATGACGGATGTTTCCACTCCATGGATGCGGCCTTTGATTTGGGTGTGTAATGGTGGACCCACATTTCATCCCCTGTCACAATCCGAAGCAGAAGGTCATTGCTAGATGGTAACGCACAAGCTGTTCCAGGCTGAATGCCATGCGTTGTTCCATGTGTGTTGGGGTCAGTTGGTGGGGCACCTATCGTGCTGACACCTTCCTGTATTGAAGAATGTCATGGATGATCTTGTGAGCTTGCTCATGTCCAATTCCAAGTTCTACCGCTACTCCATCGATAGCGGTACGCCATTTCGCTTTAGTCATGTCATCCACCTTCCTGACATGTGCATCTGTAGTGGCCGTATGTGTCCATCCAGGTCTCGGTATGTCCTGTACTTGGTGATGTCCATCGCTGAATTGCTGGCACCATCTCCACACCATTTTCCTCAACATCACACCTGACCCAGACGCCTCAACAAGGTGGTTATGAATTTCTGTGCCTGATACTCCAAGTGCCCATTCATAGCGGATAACAGCTTTCACTTCTACCTTTGACCACAACTCCGCTCCAGGAAAAGACTGAGTGGCTGGCCTCTGCTTTGCGCAGGCACTGCGACAGCGCCATCTGCTTAATCGCGGTCGACCTCTACCCAATGGTGTATCGGTGCATGTTCACCTGCTGTATCATCTTTTGCCCGTATCACACAACTCTGCCCACAGTTGACAAGGGAAACTTATTTTCCAACTCCCTTTCCTATATTGTATATTCTTGTTTTATGATGTGCTCTATGTCCTTGAGAATCTCCTCACTAGAGATCTGTGAGCTAAAAGTAAATTTAATCTAATCTGGACTTTCTTCTTTTTCCTTTCACCTTTATTCCCTATTGCTACTTCTTTCTGTTCATATGTATGCTTTTTTTCTTATTCTAATACTGCCTCAGCTTATCTTCTGTATTATGAAAATGATAAGATTTCTGCTCACTGTAAACAGGACATGTTAAGTCAGAGAGAAGACCAGTGACTGGCAGAGTTTGCAGTATCTAGTAGGGGTGGGAGAGGAGTGGGGAATGGGGAGAAAAATGTAGAGGAGCAGGGAAGGGAAAAAGAATGGTTGGTTGCATTTGCAGAGAACTGTGCACAGTAAGGGTGAGGGGATGTGAGTTGGGTGGAGGTAATAGGATGGAGGGGGCAGAACCTATTGGGTGGAAGGTGTGGAAACAGTATATTATCACAGGTTGAGGCCAGTATGATTTCAGGAGTGGAGAATGTGCTGTAATAACACCTATCTGCACAATTTAAAAAAAAAAAGCTGGTGGTAGAGGGGGAGGGGGTGGGGCTCTAGATCCAGCATAAACTCCTGCATAAAGCCTTAGGCCCTTCCCAGAACCTCTCCCCTGAATCCATTTTCCTCCTCATCCCTATGATACCCCACCTTCTATATGTTTCCCAAAATCCACAAATTCAACAATCCTGGATGCCCCATTGTTGGTGGTTATTTTGTTCCTGCTAAAAGAATTTCAGCTGTCATTGACCAACACCTCCAACCTATTGCCTGAAATTTAACCTCCCACACCAAAGATACAAACCACCTCCTTCACCGACTTTCCACCATCCCCATCTCTTTACCTCCTGGATCCTGTTCGTCACTGTTGACCCCACTACCCTACACATGGACAGTTCTCATGCCCTTGGCATTGCTGCTGTTGAACAGTATCTCTCTGTGTCCTTCAAACTCCAAACCCACCACCTCTTTTCTCATACACCTTACTAACTATATCCTAACACACAATTACTACTTCTTTGAAGGGCAGGTATACAAACAAATCTGAGGCACCACCAAGGACACCCGCATGGCACTCTCCTATGCCAGTCTGTTTAGGGGCTATATAAAGGAAGCCTTCCTAGCCTCCCTAAACCCCCAAACCCCTGGTCTGTTTTTGGGTTCACTGATGATATCTTCCTGATGTGGACTCAGGGCCAGGACATCCTATCCTCATTCCTTCACAACTTCATCACCTCTCTCCCATCTACTTCACTTGGTTTGCCTTCCTGGATGTTAACTCCCCCTCTCTGATGGATGCATCCATACCTTTCTGTCCACTTTAAACCCACCAACCTCTAACAGTACCGGCATTTTGACAGCTGCCATCCCAGCGACAGCAAAAAGTCCCATCATACATTGTATCTGTAGTGATGGGAGCTCCCTTGCCCAGCATGCTGAAGGTCTCACAAAGGCCTTCATGGATAGGCACTCCCCCTCCCTCCCCCCCAAGACCTAATTGACAAACAGACTTCCCATACCATATCCCTACACCCCTCCCTCCCCAGTCCTCCCACCACCACCACCACCACCACCACCAAGAACCAACTACAGAGGAGCAACCCCTTTGTCATCCTTTACCAACCTGGACTGGAACAGCTGAACCACATCCTTCACAAGGGCTTTAGTTATCTATCATCATGCCTTGAAATTAGGGAAGTTGTACCAAAGATCCTTCCCACCTCTCCTAAAATGGTGTTTCATTGCCCATCCAACCCCCACAATATAGTATCCCATCACTTTGCAACTCCCAGTCCCATTTCCACTCCAAATCACAACCATTTGCCATAGGGATCATATCCCTGTGGAAGATCCAGGGCCTGCCCAGTCCACTCATCTAGCACCTGCTATTCCAGTCCTGTCACAGGCTTATCCTACTTGATCAGAGGCCAGGCCACCAGTGAAAACAACCATGTTGTATACCAGTTCTGCTGAAATCATTGCTCGGCTTTGGATATTGGTACAGCTGCCAACCAGCTGTCCACCAGGATGAATGGCCACTGCCAGACTGTGGCCGAGAGCAAAGTGAACCACTCCATGGCACAACAAGCAGTTGAACAAATCATACTTGATGTCAGTGGCAGCTTCACAATCCAGGCCTCATGGATCCTACCCACTATCACCATGTTTTCTGCACTGCACAGTTGGGAGGGTTATCCTTATAACACATTCTCTGCTCCCAAAATCATCGCGTCTTCAATTTATGGTAACTGACTGCCTCCACACCTTCCACCTAACAATTTTTGGCCCCTCTGCCTATCACCTCCTCCCAGTTCACATCACCTCTGTTGTGCTGTGCTTTCATAAAGCGTGGTCGCTGCACGTAAGACACGGCCACCGCCTACTTGAACACCATGTGTGAACTCTCCAGTGGCAGCAGTGCAGCATGCTTCAAAGTGATCACAGTGGGGGACTGCAAGATAGGCAGCAGTCGTACCTTTGGAGTCAATCAGGATGCAGCCCCACATGATTAAGACACATTGTCATGGCCCAGAAAGGGAGTCGTATGGTGGGCCTCCTGGAGTATGGAGCAAGTCTCCTCTCAGTCGTGACTATGTTACTGTGATAGTGTTTACCAGAGATGAAATTTGGCTACAGACATCAACACGAGTGATTACGCTTGATTTCAGAATAAATTTTCTAAGTTGTAATTAATTACGACTTTCAATTTGGCTGTTTGTACCTGGGACACAATACCATCACCTTCATTGTGCGCTGCTCTCTGCCAGTGCACCCACTGGTCTTTCTCCTTTTCTGATCTCCTTTCCACTCCTCATTCCCTGTCCACTCCTCCATCCCCCACAGTCTCCCAGTACTGCACCTGGCAGCTCTGTCCTGCTACCTCTACTCCGTCCATGCTCTGCCAGGCAGTGCTGATTCCTTTTTCCTCATCCATAACCTGCTGCCCTTCCCCCTCAATGACCCAGTTTGGATTGTTGTCCCTGTCAGTTGCGCTCCGGGTGGAGTGATCAGAGATGGTGGTTTTGTCTGTCTCTCTGTGTGTGTGTGTGTGTGTGTGTGTGTGTGTGTGTGTGTGTGTGTGTGAAGAAGGCTATGGCTGAAAGCTCATGTGTAACAGTCTTTTCATTGTGCATGTCTGCATCGCATCATGTCATCTGTACAGTTAGTAGTAATCTACCCTTTTCATAATATTGTCACGTAGAAGAAGGTGTAATTAGCTGAATGCCTAACACTAATTTCACTTAACAAAGGTTTATCCAGCACTTGCACATACAGGAGCGTGGAGCGAACTGCCTCCGACCAGAACACATACGGTATATATACAGTTATAGAACATTCCAGTACAACGATTCTTGATGTTTGTGGATACTTCTAGAATGTACTTGAAACAAATATAGAAATGAAAATTGTACAGTCCAGGTGAGAAATTAAAATTTTACAGTTCAGGTGAGTTTTGAACTCGTGACCCTCAATGCAACAGTCTGCTATCATAACCACTACACTACAGTGACTGTGCTACTCTGCTGCTTCTGTGACATTGCTCCCTCCGTAAGAGAACAGCATCTCGGTGTACATCCTCGTAGTTCGGGAACGAGTCATCGGTCCTGTGTGCTCCAACTCCCGATGACTAATGTTCGCCCTGGCGGTGATCTTCTTAGAACTTTCCTTGCCGCTACACTCTTCATCACCTTTCTGCTTGTTGCCTGTCACTGGAGCTTCAAATTTACCCTGGGTTGCAGGATCATTATAGGGCTTCATTCGAAGGACATGGACCATATCTCTGATCTTTCGTCGTCTAGTGTCAGGGTCGAAATCTGCAACTTCATAAGTAACATTAGGCAACTGTCTTACAACCTTATAAGGTCCAAAGTAGTGCCTGAGGAGATTCTCAGAGAGACCAACCTTCCAAACATGAGTGAAGATCCAGACGAGGTCACCAGGCTGGTAGACAACAGGACGGTGGCTCGCGTCATATCTTCGGCGACCGTATTCTTGAGCCCGCAGTGTGTGGAGTCGAGCTAACTGCCGAGCTTCCTCAGCTCTGGTTATGAGAGGGATAGTGCACAGATGATTTAATTCATATGTAACTGAAAGAAGGCAGAAGGTTGAAATTAACAGTCCTCTAACTGTGGAGGTATTAAGAATGGTATCCCACAGGGTTCAGTCTTGGACCCCTTACTGTTGTAATACATATCAATGACTTGCCACTCTATATTCATATGGTGCAAAGTTAGTTAATTTTTGCTGATGATACAAGTATAGTAACCAGACACAACAAACAAGAATCAGCTGAGGAAATTGTAAATAATGTCTTTCAGAAAATTATTAGGTGCTTCTCTGTAAATGGATTCGTGGATTCTCACTAAATTTTGAGAAAATACAGCATATACAATTCTGTACAGTAAATGGCATAACACTATTGACAAATATAGACTATGAACTGAAGTCTGTTGCTAAGGCAGAATATTCAAAATTTCTGCATGTGTGTTGATGAGGAACTGAATTGGAAGAAACACATCAATGATCTGCTGCTAGGTCCAGCTACTTATGCTGTTAGGGTTATTGCAAATTTTGGTGCTAAACATATCAATAAATTAGCCTACTATGCCTATTTTCATTCACTGCTTTCATACAACATCATATTTTGGGGTAATTCATCATTAAGAGGAAAAGTATTCATTGCACATAAGCATGTAATCAGAATAATAGCTGGAGGCCACCCATGATCACCTTGCAGACATTTATTTAAGGAACTCGAGATATTCACACTATCTTTGCAATACATGTATTCACTTATGAAATTTGTTACTAATAATCCACCCCACTTCAAAAATAACAGCAAAATGCATAGCTACAACTCTAGAAGAAAGATGATCTTCACTATTCTGGGTTAAATCTGACTTTGGCACAGAAAGGGCTGAATTATGTGCCACAAAAATCTTTGGTCATTTCTGACATAGAGCCAACCTACATTTAAAAGCAAATTTGTTAAAAGAATTTGTGAATGATGAATCCTTCTATTCAACAGATGAATTTTTAGATATGAAAAAGTAACTGTAAAAAAAAAAAAAAAAAAAAAAAAAAACCCTAACTATTTTGTATAAAGAAAACTCATATTAAAGTGACACATTCCACATCATTACAAAACATCATATTCATGATCTATGGAACATATGTTTATGTATGCATGTAAGTATGAATGAATGAAAATTTGTATTTGGCTTCTCTTTTAGAAGTAAAACAAAATACTCATCGTACTGTTTTTGGAAATTCAGCCCCTAAGGGGGTGAAATATATGATGAAATTTATAATGAAAATATTCAATTGTGAAAGCGTTTTAAAGCTAAATTTATGAAAATTGGTAGTTGGCTTCTTGGTTAGAAATTAAAAAAAAAAAAACATTTGTTTCGTTGTTTCAACCCCTAAGAGGCTAAATAAGGACTAGACTGATTCACTGACTCATCATCATTCAGCCCAAACAGCTAAGTGGGTGAAACCGGAGATGAAAGATTTTTTTAAAAATGTTGCTACTAAGATAGTTTTGAAGCTGTAACTATGACAATTGGTGTTTGGTTTCTCAGTCAGAAAAAAAAAGTTTCAGCATTTTTGTAAATTCAACCACGAAGAGGGGTAAAAAAATATTGGGCAAAAGTTTTTAAAAAAATAAATCATTGTTAAAGGACTACTAAAGCATTTTTAAAGCTATATATATGAAAATTGGTATTTGACTTCTCTGTTAGAAATAGAATAATACACATTTCAGTGTTTTTGGAAATTGAACCCTGTAAGGAAGCAAAATAAAGCCTGAAAAGTTTCATGAAATCATTTCATTATGAACACATTTTCAAAGCTAAATTTGTGAAAATTTGTATTTTGCTCCTCTGTTAGAAGTAAAAAAAAATTAAAAAAATACTTGTTTCTTTGTTTTTGGAAATTCAGCCCCTAAGGGCATGTATTAGGGGATGAAAATATTTAAGAAAATATTTCCTTATATTAAAAAAATTTTATAGCTAAATCTGTGAAAACTGGTATTTTACTGCTCGTTTAGATATAATGCATATGTGTTAGGGAATGAAAGTTTCTATGGAAATATCAACAAAAGAATGCAAAAGGTGTGATTAACAAAAACCTTAGACTCCAGCCACTAGAATCACTTTTTGGTCAGGCGTGCATTCCGAAAAGACCATGCTTATATGGCCTTAATTGGTGTGGAATGTTCAGAAGTTTCTGCAATTTGTGAACAAGATAAAAATTCAATTAAGGAAACAAAATGGAAGGAGAGACAGGTTGAGGAAGATTAGAAAAGAAGAGGCAGTTCACTAAATTCCATTTTGAAAGGGACACATATGCTGTGAAATCTCCCTTCATCATCTTCACATGGGAGTGACTAATCTGGCTCTCCTGTTTAATCTCCCCTGATTTCATTTCTCCCTTAAGTAGGAATGAACAGTTCCAAAAGCTAGGAGAGTTTTTCCTAATTTTGTGTGTGTTTATTGACAGTACTGGTTCTTCACCACTGTACTGACACCCATTGTCTGCTTGTAATTTCACTATTTACCAAAGAGATCATGGTATAAGTTTTCATTTACATACCTGCCACGTATTGTATATATTAACTAAGAAGTGTCATTTGTGGCTGCAAGTTCTGACTTCTGCTTGTGGCTGCTAGTTCCAGCCATATGCAGTTTCCAAAGACTACTCGAATAAACAAAAGCTTTGACATTAATTAGTGATTAAACTGTTGGCCAAACAGAAAAACAATTTCATTCAAATTTACGTTGCACAAGGTTTCCCTAAATCATCCTTCAGCACAGTCATGACATATTGTTGTTTACACCTGTATTCAACATGAAATCTATTACATTGACAATATATTAATAACCTAAATGCAGTCATGTAATTCATACACTGTACATTGCGTTCTGTATCTTCAGGAAAGTGGTTCCATCATCTTCTCATCCATTTAGAAAGATATGAGCTCTTGCCCTTTTAGTGTACTAATGGTACTAAAGAAATGAGACTGCTCACATTACTAATTAATTATTTCTTATATCCTAATAAAGGAACTATTTCTTACGTCCTCCTAGTGTGCCGTTGTTTTGACATTGCAGTGTATCCATGCATTAAGACAAGTTTCATCACAATCTAGGTGGCAGTGAACAAGTAGTTTACTTTGTACATGTTCATGTGATTCATCAGAAGGCAAAAACAACAGGGCTTCTGTGCAGCCTAATGGAAAATGATGCACATAGATTTTTTGAGTCATGGAAGTAGTGAATGCAGGTGTGTGTGTGTGTGTGTGTGTGTGACAGACAAACAGTCATTTATTAATATGTCACAACAAGAAATTTCTTAGTAATGTGAGCTGTCCTTTTTTTATTGGGACAGTATAGTATTATTTCCATTATGTGTAACTTTGCAAATGAGGTGAATGGTTTTGATGTAAGTTTCCTGGAACTGTTGTCTCCTAGCTACAAATTTCTATTGTTACTAGCTAAAGTTGTTCCATAGTCAAATATTTTGTTTTCAAACTTGTAGTGAATCAAATAAAGAAGAAAGCACTAACGCTAAGGAGAATGGTCCTCCCCAAGAGGAAATGGCACAGAAAAATAAACAGATGACTGTGGGAACTGGGGACAGTGATGCTGCACGAACAACAATATTGAAACCTGTAGGGGAGGGGAAGAATGGAAATAAAACAGCCTCCAAGCAGCGGCCAGAGAGGAAAGGTTGTTGTTACTGGTAGGTCACTGGATCAAATAGAACATGTGGAACTTTTAAAACGTTTCAAAACATTGTTATGTTTCTTTTGTCTTTCTGTAAAGTGGCAAGGAGCGTAACCTAAACATTGTAGAACTGCTGTGTGCCAGCTGCTTACATTGGTACCACGAGTCATGTATAGGTCTTCAGCTTGGAAAGCTTGTGCCTTTCATGATGAACTACGTATTTGTGTGCAAAAACTGTTCTCCTACAGGACTGGAAAGTTTCAAGAAAAACCAGGCTGGTAAGTTGCATGCAGTTTTTGTGTGTGTGTCTATTTAAAATGTAAATTAGGCCTTAACATTAAAATACATAACTGTTCTAATACTTATTGGAGTCATTTGAATTATTTTTAGTCTAGCATTAAATACATTTTATTGGAATAATTACTAATTTCTCTTTCTAGAAACCTCAAAACTTAATTGTGGTAATATTTTGCAAATTATTTTCAAAACTGTTAGCCATAAATTTCAGCTTAATATTTTTTAACCTTCGTGCACTGGGATAACAGAATAATGCTTAAAGCATTTGGAAAAGTTGTCCTAACTTTGAAATTATGCTTGTTTTGGTTATTAATAGATGTTTCATCATTTCTTGCAGATTATGTTTTTTAGTTGCTGTAATAGTTACACAGCTAATTTGTTATTAATTTTCATGTCCTGGAGGCCTTATTTTAACCATTTTGATTTTGTGAAACTTATCAGGCATGTAACATGCATCTCTAAGTGTCCATTGATGTTGTGGTGCTCACATGTTCATCCCTCTACATGTTTGATTGAAATTTGTGTAGTCATACTTTTTTCTTCACACTGATTACTGTTGTCATTGTTAAAATTAATGTGTTTTTATGTTCAAAGATGTGTAATTACCTTTGATAAGGATTCATTACCAAATGATAGTTCTGCTCCAATAACTCATAAAATCTTTGTTCTTGTGCTGTACTATTTCTTAATATAATGAACAACTTCTTTAGAAACCTAAACTTGGCAGTGCTGCACAGAAAACTTAAAGAGATTGAATGGTTAAATGCTTTTTCATTGTGGAGTAATGATAGTGGATCCAGAAATTGGTATGTTGCACATCTGATGGAATTGTCTTGCTGGTATCGTGCTTCAGCAACTAAGTTCAACTTGCTTTTCATTTTGTTGATAATCATTCACCATAAAATAACATACATGGGATGTGGGTAAAACATTTGTTTTAGAAAATATTATTGTGAAAAATTTGGCACTGCTAAGAACAAAATATTTTCCAGAAATTTCCTTGGGAGATTTCATTTTTTTCTTAAATGCAATTGTATCCAATTTTTGATATTGTCCAAGTTCAAGATCCAGCAAATGACAGGTCTGACTATTTGAAATTCATGTTGTTGTTGTTATGGTCTTCAGTCTAATTAGTGGTTCGCTGCAGCTTTACATGTTACAGTACCCTGTGCAAGCCTCACCATCTCCGAATAGCTACTGCAACCTACGTCCATTTGAATCTGCTTACAGCATTTATCTTGTGCTCGCCCTCTACAACTCTTACAAGTTTAACCCTCCACCTACACTTCCCTCCAGTACTAAATTGATGCATCCGTGATGCCCCAGATTGTGTCCTATAATCTGATCCCTTATGCGTCAAATTTCGTTCCTCCTCAATTCTACTCAGTACTTCCACATTTTCTACATGATCTACCCATCTAATCTACAGAATTCTTCTGTAGCACCACATTTCAAAGACCTCTTTTCTATTCTTGCCTGAACTTCTTATCATCCATGTTTCACTTCCATACAAAGCTACACTCCAGACAAATATCTGTAGAAAAGACCTTCTAACAGTTAAATTTATGTTGCTACTAACAAATTTCTCTTCTTCAAAAATACTTTTCTTACCATTGCCAGTCTACATTTTATATCCTCTCCACTTTAGCTGTCATCAGTTATTTTACTGCTGAAATAGCAGAACTCGTCTATTACTTTTAGTTTCTCATTTCCTAATCTAATTTCCTCACAATAACTTGATTTAATTTCATTACATTCCATTACTTTTGTTTTGCTCTTCTTGATGTTCATCTTATATCGTCTTTTCAAGACACTGTCAGTTCCATTCAACTGATCTTCTAAATCCTTTGCTGTCTTTGACACAATTACATTGTCCTTGGAAACCTCAAAGTTTTTATTACTTCTCTCTGAACACAAATTCCTTCTCCAATGCTTTCTTTGATTTCTTTTACTACTCACTTGATTTACAGATTTAATAACATTGGGAATAGGCTACAATCCTGTGTCACTTATTTTTTACTATATTTGATGGTAGTATCTGTTCCCGAAAGAACAGTTACCATAGATGACCATGCAGCTTTGCTAGAAATGAAATGATAATTAAATGGACACCCTAGTTGCAAACAGGCGTTAATGTACATTAATCTACCACGAGTAATGAGTATGATGGGCAAACATCTATTAGGCGCACTACGAATGTAGTGGTGTGGACATGTTGGGAATGTGGGTCTCACGGGGAGCGTGCAAGGGATAAGTCCCTGCAGGTGCACTATCCTCTGTGCCCGAATGTGAGTCTCACGGGGAGCGTGCAAGGGATAAGTCCCTGCAGGTGCACTATCCTCTGTGCCCTCGGTGGCTCAGATGGATAGAGCGTCTGCCATGTAAGTAGGAGATCCCAGGTTCGAGTCCCAGTCAGGGCACACATTTTCAACATATCCCCAATGAAGTACATCAACGCCTGTTTGCAGCTAGAGTGTCCATTTAATTATCACTTATTTTTGAATCACTGTTTCTCTTTGATGCCCTTCTAATCTTAAAATTGTCATTTGGTTTCTATTCAAACTGTGTATATTATTTCATTATCTGTATTTTACCCTTACTGCCTTCAGAATTTCAAAATATTCCCGGTAATATTGCCAAAAAAATTTTTATATAAAAACAAAGATGAGGTGACTTACCGAACAAAAGCGCTGGCAGGTCGATAGACACACAAACAAACACAAACATACACACAAAATTCAAGCTTTCGCAACAAACTGTTGCCTCATCAGGAAAGAGGGAAGGAGAGGGGAAGACGAAAGGAAGTGGGTTTTAAGGGAGAGGGTAAGGAGTCATTCCAATCCCGGGAGTGGAAAGACTTACCTTAGGGGGAAAAAAGGACAGGTATACACTCGCACACACGCACATATCCATCTACACATACAGACACAAGCAGAAATATATCTGCTTGTGTCTGTATGTGTGGATGGATATGTGCGTGTGTGCGAGTGTATACCTGTCCTTTTTTCCCCCTAAGGTAAGTCTTTCCGCTCCCGGGATTGGAATGACTCCTTACCCTCTCCCTTAAAACCCACTTCCTTTCGTCTTCCCCTCTCCTTCCCTCTTTCCTGATGAGGCAACAGTTTGTTGCGAAAGCTTGAATTTTGTGTGTATGTTTGTGTGTCTATCGACCTGCCAGCACTTTCGTTCGGTAAGTCACCTCATCTTTGTTTTTATATATAATTTTTCCCACTTGGAATGTTTCCTTCTATTATATTGATATCAAAAAAAATTTTAAGTTTACAAATGCTGTAAATATAAGTTTTCCTTTCTTTAACTTACCTTTTAAAGTGTGTTATGAGGTCAATATCACCACATGAGTTCCTACCTTTTTCTGGAATCCAAACTGATTGTCCTTGAGAGCAGCTTCTGCTAGTTTGTTTCCATTCATCTGTGAATAATTCATTTCAATATTTTGCATCCATGACTTACTGAACTTATAGGTAATATTTACAGCTGTCAGCATCTACCTTTATTGAAATTGTAATTATTACATTCTTCTTGAAGTCTGAGGTTGTTTCCCATGTCTCATACATCTTTCACACCAGGTGGAATAATTATGTCATGGGTGGCTTTTCCAAGGATATTAGTAGTTCTGAGGTAATATTGCCTAGTTCATGGGCATTCGTTTGAATTAAATCTTTCAGTCTACTGTCAAATTCTTCTTGAAGTACCATATACCCATCTACTTCCTCTTCCCTTTCTGTAATATTGCATTCAAGTTCATTTCCCTTGTGTATCCCCTCTTTACATTCTTTGTACCTTCCAGCGTCCCCTTCTTTGCTTAGCACAGGTTTTTCAGTTGAGCTCTTGATATTCATACAGTAACTTCTCTTTTCTCAAAAGGCCACTTTAATTTTCCTATCGGCAGTCTCCATCTTTCCTCGTGTCATACATGTTTCTGCAGTCTTGTGTTTGTTCTCTAGCCATTTCTGCATAGCCGTTTTGCACTTTCTCGCCAGTCTCATTTTTAGATATCTGTATTTACTTTACCTGCTTCATTTTCTGTATTTTTATATTTTCTCCTTTCATCAATTAAATTCAATATCTTCTTTAATATCCAAGGATTTCTACTAGGCCTTGTCTTTTTACTTGTCTGATCCTTTGCTGCCTTCACTGTTTCATCTCTTAAAGCTATCCATTCAGCTTCTACTATATTCTTTCCTCCTGTTTCAGTCAATTGCTGCCTAATGCACCCTTTGAAACTCTTAACAACCACTGGTTCTTGCAAGTTATCAATGTCTCTTCTCCTTGATACCCTATATTTTTTTGCAATTAATTATGGTCAAATTCCACATCTGCCCTTGGAAATGTCTTCAGTTTAAAATGTATATGTTTGCAGCCTTATTTCATGGTTCTTAACCCAACTGTTACCAATGGATGAATTATGCTTTGTGCAAAATTCTACAAAGCAGCATTGTCTCTCAATCCTTTCCTCTTACCCACATTCTCATATGATTTTTCTCTAACACAGCACATTGATATCAGATTGTAATAAGTATTTTATGAACATATAACTGGGACATTCCACATCAGTGAAGGTTGCACTGAATACTGGAATTAATAGTGCATGAGTGTATGATGTGTGTGTGTGTAATCTTATATTTCTAATTTTCTACTGTAATTACTTGTACTTGCCACTTAAACAAATCTTTATTACAGCATTTACACAGATGTGTGTAACTGCCTTAGGAAACTTAAAACATGCAAGTGCAAAAGAGGGCACACCCAGGACAATGTTTTCTAAAGATAAAGAAATTGTTCCATTTATTGATCTTCATTGGGAAGGCATGACAACAATGCCACGCCGTGTTACTCAGTCATGGCATTCAACGGTAAGTTTATTATATTCTATGTATGACAAAACACTGAAAAATTATAAAACACTGTGTAATTCTGTTCTATGGCTCAGACACGGTAAACTATTAATTAAGTGGTGCCTTTTTTACCATCTCATTGCCTTGTTTATCAATATTATATTCGTCATTGCAATAGACCTGTGAACTATCTCATCCAAACATTTGTCACAGAACTTTTTTTAAATGTAATGTGAAGATCGCAATAAAGCTTTTATTTATTTATTTATTTATTTTTTATGTGAACATATCATCACCAAGTATGAAAGTCAATTTATGAGTACAAATTGTAGGGCTGCCCTTGGAATTTGTAATTGAAAACCTGTCTACTTTGAGCTCATAATATGTAATAAAATATGGTTTGTTCATTGCAAATAATTAGAGCAAGCATAATATTGCTCACAGTTATTCTGATACTTTTCTCTTTCAGAGTTGCAATTTTCTTGATGCCAGAAAAAAGGATTAGTGGTGAAAATTACAGTTATGAGAACTGTCTTCAATAATTTCAGCAGTTGTAGCAGTAGACATTGAAACAGTTTTTGTTTTATTTTCATTGCCCCTCTTCAGTTCTTGTTTTCATTTCACACAGATTGTGGGAATGAGCATAGAAGGAAACATCGACAGTTAGTAAGGCCGATGATGAATCACAGTGCTAGGAAAAATGTAGAGGGAGAATGCAAATCTAGTAGTAGATGGTAAGCTGCTAACCACAGTTAGAAAAATAAGTAAAGCATGAGTATTAATGAGTAGAGACTTCAACAGTAATTAAAGAGGTTGAGAAAGGGGAAGGACGCTTTGCAGAAATGAAAACATAATGTGCAGAATTAATAAATTATCGATTAGATAACACACAAATAAAAAAGCTGGAAATGTCTTAGAATGAAAGTTAATGTGCACAGACTACATTGGAAACTACTGATGTAAGAGAACAGACTATGAGAAGTGAAAAATGTGCCTTCTGTTTGAGAGACTACTGTAGCTTTAATCAAATGTCAACAAGTTTCAGAACCTTTCTTCTAATGTCTTTTTCAACATTGGTGCTTATTATATAGGTATGGCGTCTCCTCTTTCAGACATGCATACCCAAAAGAATGGACACCATACCTATGTCGTACACGCATGTGGTGGCGATCAATCTTTCAGTGCAGGTCCTCAGTAGTATCTGACCAATGGTAATACTGTATGGTTGGAAGGGAAGGGGGATAATGGACAGGGGACACTACTCTGTAATGGGTGGTGTATGAAGACTTGGCAATATTATGAAAAGGAAAGACTGCTACTCACCATATAATGGAGATGTTGAGTCACAGACAGGCACAACAAAAAGATTACTAAACAAATAAGCTTTCGGCCAGAAGACCGTGGTGGAGAGAGGGCAGGGCAGTTAGATGCAGTCAGGAAGTAAGATGGCAAGGGGGAGGGGGGGGGTTGTGAAAAGACTGTGGGTGCACTTGTGGAATAGGTGTCTGAGGAGTGGGGATTGGGAAAGGGGATAGGTTAGTGAAGAAGAGTGACTAATGGAGGTTGAGGCCAGGAGGGTTACAGGAACATAGGACATGGTGCAGGGAGAGTACCCACCTGCGCAATTCAGAAAAGCTGGTCTTAATAGGAAGAATCCAGATGGCACAGGCTGTGAAGCAATCATTAAAATGAAGAATGTTGTGTTGGGCTGCGTGCTTAGTAATTGGGTGTTCCAACTGTTTCTTGGCCACAGTTTGTCAGTGGCCACTGATGTGGAAAGACAGCATGTTGGTTCTCATGTCCACGTAGAATGAAGCACAATGGTTGCAGCTTGGCTTACAGATCACATGACTAGTTTCACAGGTAGCCCTGTGTTAGAAGTATGAGACAGGTCTTGCATCTAGATTTATTACAGGGATATGAACCTTGAGGCAAGGGATTGGGAGCATGGGTTGTGTAGGGATGGACAAGGATATTGTGTAGGTTCAGTGGGCGGCAGAATACCACTGTGTGATGGTTGGGGAGGATAGTAGGTAGGACATTCCTCATTTAAGGGCATGATGAGATGAGTCAAAACCCAGATGGAGAAAGTGAGCCAGTGGCTCCTGTGGATATTGTGTCACACGGGAGTGCCCCTCTGTGGCCGGACAGTGGGACTTTTGGAGGTGGAGAGTGACTGGAGAGATAAGGCCCAGGAGATTTGTTTATGCACAAGGCTGGGAGGGTAATTACAGTCTGTGAAGGCCTCAGTGAGAGCCTTGGCATATTTTGAGCAGGACTTCTTGTCACTATAGGTGGGATAGCCATGGGTGACTATTCTGTATGGGAGGGAGTCTGGGGTTTGTAATGGATGGCAGCTTTCAAACTGGAGGTATTGTTAATGGTTGGTAGGTTTGATACTGACAGAGGTAGCCATGTTTGATGTGGAGGCCAGCATCAAGAAAGGTGGCTAGTTGGGTTGAGGAGGACCAGATGAAGCAAATATAGGAGAAGATGTTAAGGATCTGGACAGACGTAGATAGGGTGTCCTCATCCACAATCCAGATCATGAAGATGTTATCATCAGTGAATCTGAACCAGGTGAGGGATAAGGGATTCTGAGCAGTTAGGTAGGATTCCTCTATATGGTCCATGAATAGGTTGGTGTAGGAAGGTGCCATGCAGGTGCCCATTGCCGTACTCTGGATTTGTTTGAAAATGATGCCTTCGAAGGAGAAGAAATTGTGATTGAGGATGTAGTTGGTTATGGTGATTAGGAAGGAGGTTGTAGATTTGTAATACAGTTTGTAATACATAGTGCATTTGGAATGGCAGTGTTGAATATCAGCTAGGCCATCAGCATTTGGGATGTTACTGTAAAGAGAGGTGACATTAATAGTGATGAGCAGGGCACTGCGTGGTAAAGGAACAGGAACTTTGGAGAGTCATTGGAGGAAATTTGTTAGCATCTTTTGTAAAGGAGGGTAAGTTGTGGACAATAGGCTGAAGGTGTAGGTCTAAAGAGTAGAGATTCTCTCATTGGGGGTACTGCAACCAGCCACAATGGGAACTCCCCCTGCAGTATGTCTTATGTTCCTATAACCCTCCTGGGTTCAACCTTCAACAATCTACAGTACCTCCATTGAAACAGCTTTCACCCCTTCCACACTAAACGGTTGCTCCCATATAACCTGGCTACCCATGGACAGTATATCCTTTCACCACCCCAAGAACCAACTGCAAAGAAGCATGTGCACCTCAGGAACCAATATAATCCCAGGCCAGAGCAAGTGAACCATGCCCTTTTCCAGGAGTTACGTGCATGGAACTTATCCTAGCAACACATCCTCCGTTTCCATAGTCCTTCTGGCTTCAATCTCGGCTAACCCATCGCAACCACAACATTTACTCAATAGCCATCCTTTTCCTTGTTCTGTTGCCTCCTCCCAGTCCACACAACCACATAATTGCCATCATGTGCTGCATGAACCCACTGGCTATTGTGCCTGTGTGTCGCATTCATATCCCATGCACCTGCTACCCCTCTCTCCCATATTCATATCTTCAGTTCTGTTGCCTCCATCCAAGCCAATCACCTACCACTTCCTCCTGGTCCCCACCTTTTTTTCTCCCTTCACCCACCTCACACCAACTGACACAACTGCTCATCTCAGTCTACCCAATCTGGGAATTACATGTTCAACAACTGACTGGCATAATGTAGCTGTACAGAGTGTGTGTGTGTGTGTGTGTGTGTGTGTGTGTGTGTGTGTGTGTGTGTGTGTGTGTGTAGTGTAAAGTCTCTTAGTGGTAAATTTCTTTTAATTTTTATGAAGTGCTATGCCATCTAAGTATATAAGAGGATTGCTGTTGTGTGAGCATAACACTAACAACAATAGCAGCATTATTACATAGCTATCTAGGCTGAGAGTCAATAAATATTGCAGTCTTTCTATATTTATAGGTCTACTTGTAATTTTTGACTTGGTATCCATCGTATGCTTTTATCTTTAGAATACTGTGTGTACAGTCAATTAGCCAAGCTCTGATATGGTCATTTTCTTAGCTTCATGTTTTTGCCTGTTTCAGATCCATCGTGCCTTAATGAAAGATACAGGAACATTATTTGTATGTGATGACACTGGGAAGACTGATGCCCATCCATTATATGGTCTTCAAGGCCTTGAACTAGTTGACATAAGGCCAAATTATGAGGCAATGATTCGTGGAGGTCATTTGAAAATTACAGACATGGGAGTTCAACATGGTATTATCTTTTTGGTTAACTAGTTGCTAATTATAGAATTTTGATATGGTACATTGTGAAATGGAAAATAGAACACTTCTCAGTATGATAATCTCAAAGTTTAGTTTGTTTTGGATACAAAACTGCAGAAGTTAGTGAAACATTCTTCTTCATTGGTGTACCACGTCATCATTTATTACTTATCTTTCAGATAGATCTTTCTGTGTTGAGTGCAATAAAATAAAGATAATCTAAAAGTCTTTGTCTGCATTCTCTGTGGCCAAACCATCTATTAGGAAAGTTCTCACTTTTTGATGTTATAAAAGTATAACCTGGTGCAAAATCTTATCAATATGAATTGGTTAGTTTGGCCATTAGCTACCTACAGTTCCTAAAAATACATTCCATCTTCCGAGACGATGAGGTATTTTATGTTTCTGACAAGAGAAAAATGAGAAAATTATCCATCCATTTTGGATTCTGTAACATATTTCGATTCAATGTAATTTTTCTTGTATCCACAATGTGAAGATAGATGATTGGTCTTGAACATCCTATCTGTACATTTAAGTTGACCTTACTGATTTATTTCAGATACTTTCTTAAGATTTTCAGCGTACTAAATTCCTAGCGTGTTAAGAAAGTCCATTTTTATGTTGTCAAGCATGTTTCACAGTCTCTTTTGAGATGATTTACTAAGATGTGTTTGCTCAGTTGGTTCACAGTACCAGACTTGAAGTATAAAGGAGCATTCCCACTTGATATTCAACCAACATCATTTGGCATGAAATCTTTTAATTATTTGATGTCTATGTTCATTCAGAATAGATATCCAGTCACTTATTTGAATAGTTTATTAATTATTTGCTTGATTTATCATGCTAGATCTGCCATGGTGTTAAATAATTAACCACAGTACTGTACAGCTTAGCAAAATGATTTATATTTATCATTTACATTTTATTGTGATTACTTTTCATGCTCATAGAGCAAAATATTCTCAATACAATTCTCTTGTGTCTAATGACTTACTGGGATAAAATAAGAATAAACATTGACCTTGTGTAAGCTACAGTGCAGAACTTTTTGTACATACCATATCCGAATATAGACAGTGTATACGTAAGAGGAAGAGTACCAGTTAGAATTAACAAACAGGTTTAAAGTTCTGGAGGATGAAGAAACTGTAAATTTAAGTATGAGAAATGATGTTTTCACAAACATTATACTGGAAACATTGAAATACATTGCAGAAGCAAAGAAGCACATACAAATCAAAATTTCAGAGCACACAAGACAGTAGAACAATGTAAAAGAATCGAAAGTAAGTGGAACAGAAATATGGAGTTAACTGATCCAAAGAAAACTATTCACTAAAGTTTACAAGAGGATGACAGAAAGTATAATTAGAGAATTACAAGGGAGACAATGCAGAACAACCAGAGTCATAAGAAATTGAAAGAGGCACTTATCCTTGGTAGACACCAAAGCGTATCAGTCTGGATGCCAGTTGACTGTTGCAGCAAAGTGGGAGACCATACTGAAGATGTCTGAAGCTTTCTGCAGAAATCTGTTAAGTGCACCTAAGGAAATGAACACTTAGGCCGCATGTTTCTTGAAGTTTTCCCAGCAGGCTGAGAAATGATGGAATACTTAGGCAGTGTACTATGAGAATGATTACATTACAGAAGAACTGTCCGAAGAAGTAGGGAAAGCACTTAGGCACATTAAATACTTCCACAGTTATTCACATGTTTGCATATGAGAATGATACCAGATAGTTGGAACAACATTGTATTTGTTGTAATTCACAAGAAAGTGTGCAAGGACAATGTGAAGAACTATAGGCCCATCAATCTTGTGTCAATAATGCGCAATTTGTTTTTACAAATCGTCCAGAAAACACTTTAGTGTTTAACCAGGGAAAAGAACGAGCTTGCTTTAGAATTGGGTGAAGCACAATGGGCCATCTACAGGTGGTCAAGAAAGTTATAAAAAGAAGCAGTGTATATCAGTTACCACTCCGTGTAGTGTGTATTGACCATGATAAAGCATTTGACTCTATCACAATACAATCTATGCTAATAGAACCTGAGAACTGAGGAATAAAAACTACTTACATCAATTTGTTTAAGGATATATATACAACAAGGCTACAGCTTCCATTTGATTGTGTCATGTGAGTGAAAACTTCAGACTTGTGGCAGGAGTTAATCAGTGGGATTCCATTTTACCAAAATATTTTCTGCAGCCATGGAAAAGGTCTTCACATCATTCAACTGGGTTAAAGAAAGGATTGCTTTCATTTTGTTGTGACATTGTTTTGTTTCCTTTAAATCCAGAGAAGTTTCAGCAAAAGATGGAAGAACTTAAAAGAGCAAATATGATACAGGCTTGAGGAATAATTACAGTAATATGAAAATAATGGAGCTCATTCAGGAAAATGAATATTGTATTCAGAAGTAAAATCCCAATGTGCCTTAAACAGATGGTCTGTGCTTTGAGCTGAAGGTCAATAGTCAGTGTATACTACCAGTACCAATTTGTGAATGTGTAAAATGGACTTTTAGTGCTCATATTGTTTAAAATTTGAGGCTTGTGAATCAATCAATGGAAAGATATACATTGGGATGAGAAGAAGTGACAGAAACACAAGAAATGGATAAGAGAAAAGACGGAAGTCATGCGTGATTGTTAGATATAAAACTTAAATGGAGATGTGCTGATCATACAGGATGTAACATAATGATGTTTTAAAAAATTTTCAAGATTGTAGAGGATGAAACTGTGTGTGTTTTGATATTAGGAACCTACAGTCACAGAAGTGAAATGAAGTTTTCTCATTCACCACTGGCCTATTGAAAATCCATGCACGACCTGTATGAGAAGTTACAAGATGAGATTGTCAGTGAACATTTGGGGTGGAATTCTTGGAGATCACTTTATTGGACCTCATATCTTACCAGATTATTTGAATAGTGCTTGGTATATGAACTTTCTGGACAAGGCATTGCATGAACTTCTACAGGACTTTCCGTTGCAACTGCACATTAGTTTGTGGTTTCAGAATAGTGGTGCTCCAGTGCACATCATCAGGCCACAGCATAACTCATGGAAAACTTCAATCAGATAGCAATGAGGAGGAGATTTCTAGTCCCTTGGACTATGCACTCCCCTAACCTCACCCCTCTTGACATTTTCCTCTGGTGTTATTTAAAGTCTTTTGTGTACTCAAAGCCAGGAGGAACACTACCTGAGCTTATTGAACACATCTTTACAGTGTTTGATGCCATTGGAGGGAGCATGGAATCTTACAAAGAATCAGTGAAAGCATTGTTCATTGTTGCACATTATGTAATGAAGTTGATTATCATCACAGTGAACATGTACTTTACAGTAATGAAGCCATAGATTCCCTACTATCAATAAATGTTTTCCAGATTACAGTAGGTTCCTTTTATTAAAACGTTCAAAATATCATTCTCTACAATCTCCCAAATTTTCAAAATGTCATTCTGTTACACCCTGTATAGGGAGACAAATAGATGGGACATGGATGGAGAAGATCCTGTCTAGGATTTTCCATGATAAGAAAAGCCTGCCTAATGGAAGATGGATTCACAACATAAAGAAAAAAGCAGGACAGAATTGTATGTGAAAAGCTGAAGATGGTAACAATATGGAGGAGTCTGGAAGAAGCCTATATCCAGCAGTGGATGTTAAATGGCTGATGGTGGCAATGATGTTATTACATAAATGTTTAGGACTGAAACTCAATACAGCATCCATCAAATGTATTGGACATTAAAAAATTGAATTTAAATAATGCATTTAAAAAGGGTTTGTGGAATATATCATTGGAGTTGTCTAAGAAATCCAAATTGAAACTTAAAGTGATCCTGGATGAGCAGTTTCATTATTCACTGTAGTTTTACTCATAACTGATTCTAAGAATGTGTGTGCCTGTTTAAAGAATTAAAAATTTGTTGTAATATTTGTAAATGGATCATACGGCATCTGTTATTTTTTCCGTAAATTTGTTCACAGCTACTAATAAAATGTGCTTATCAGTGTAACTATGCATAGCTCTCATAATCCTTTGACATGCTGTACTCTCTCTGCATGAGTGATATTATTTATGATTTCTGTCTTTTGTCACATGTGTAGTACAACCATCAAGTACCGTAAAAGGTCGAAGTACAAAAAGGAAGATAGCATCTGATCAGGGAGGTGGTGGTAGACAGAGGGGTCGAGTAACTGAAGCAACTGCACCAAAATTGTCAGCCCATGGCTATCCTTTGGAACATCCATTCAATAAGGATGGGTATCGTTATTTCCTTGCAGAGCCTGATCCACATGCTCCATTTAGGCAGGTGAGTATGTCACATTGCTATTTTGCAAGAGAAGATTCATAACTGGTGTTTATAGTTAAGAGCTGGTGGTGTTGGTGTGGATTTATATAAGGATTATAATTACTCAGAAGTATTAGGCAATGGCAATGGGAAATTACCATCTTGATATAGCATTTGCTGTCATTTCCAAGCTTTTATAACTCTTCACAAGGGTTGTGCTTCCTCACTAGAATGTGAACACAATGAATAATATCCATTAAATATCTTTTGTTTGCGTTTAGGTCTTGCTATTCTGTCTGAGATTCCTTAAATTTTTGTAGTATTTTTTTCTTTAGTTTTTGCCTGTTGCAGGCCTCATTGTTTCAATATTGCCTTTGTTTCAACTTTAACTAGCACCCAATACCTTACTGTGGGCCTTCTTTCTTTCTTCAGTTCAGGTTTTCTTCAGTTTTAACCTTTGAATTTGTTTGGAAATGCTGGTGTGTATGAAGCCTCTTCTTGAACAGATCACAACTCTATATATCTTCATTTGTCATCACTGCTACTTGAAGATCCAACTCAACCAAGCAGTTGTCTTGTGTGTCTGTAGAAAGCGATCTTCCTGTTTCATATGGTGTCCATCACCTTTTACACATGTGAGTAGAATTTGTTGCTATGCTCCCTTCTAAACTCACTATTCTCTCTTATTAGGCCCAAGATCTTCCTTAAGATAATTCTTTCCTTGGCATCTAACTTCTCATTCAAATCTTTCCTGTTCATCATGAGGCACTTTTTCGTGTACAGTGCCTCTGGTCAGAAGCCTGCACATTGGTGTTTGAGCTTGATGTTAAACGACACTGTTTGCTGTGGCACCTCTAGCCAGCTGACTTGGCACTTCCATCTTGTTGACCGTAAACATGAGGACTTCTTTCTCAGTGGTATTGTTTACTATCCAGTCTCCTAGGTGGCCAGATGTTTGTAATCTGTATTTAGCTTTCTGGATGCCATCTTTGTGTTAATTATAAATTACATTTTCCTTCAAAGTAGATCTGGAGGCCCAACTTGGCTGCCAGGGTTTCAACTTCATTGATATTTATAATCATTATGCTAGGGAATGAGGAAAGAGTGCAAGATGATCTGGAAAAGCTAATAAGTGAGTTCTCAGATCTAAACTCATGCAGCCCATTGTGTTTCCATTTTGACCTTTTTATTGTATGTATCTTTGGTCTACTCACAAATAATTTTCTCCAGCATACAGTTGTAAAGATGAGAGCTTGTCTCCTTGCCTAACACTCTTCCTGACCCTGAATCTTTTCTTCAAATTTCACTTTGGTGAAAGTGTCACCTCTTGTATGTTGTCAAAGTGAATGAAATGGCACAGCAGGCAGATTTGGTGCCATTCTTATGAAGTGATTGTATCAGGACAGTTATTGTGTTTCCGAAATCTCTTGGATGATGTCCAGTAGGTTTTTCTCACCTGGTGCTGTGTTTGCGCCTTAGGAACTGAGTGATCTGCCTGTAAGCTCTTTTGTGGGTAGAAGTGAATCGGTATTGAACTGCATGGGCTCTTCAAAAGCAAATTTTGACAATTAAAAGGGACTTAATATATATTGAAAGAATCAGATACTGCCCTCATTGTTGTAAGCCAGTTTTTGTTTGGGAGCTCTGAAGTACATACTTGAAGAGATATATTTACTGAGGTTATGTGTGAAGATTCTGGAGAAATTCCTTGTGTTGTTTTTTCCTGAATTCATGCTCAATCTGTGTCCTGTTGGTTTTTGTAGGAAGTACTCTTTACCCCGTGAACAAATCACTGTTCCTCCAAATTTTTTGCAGTAAGAAAGTCTTTCCATCTATCATTAGCCTTCTGTGAGTTCCATCTTTGCCAGATTAGTGGCTTCATGGGTTCTTTGAGACACTCCCTGTTCTCTTCATAAAGAAACAGTAATTTACTAGTAAACTTCTGGTTGTTTTTTTTCTGTCTCCTAACATTTATTATCATGACTCTTCTGACATAAGATGATATGGACCTTTTATCTGTCATAAGAAATGGTTCAGAGTGTCTGTAATATTGTTTTTATTTTTGTTATCTATGCTAAAAGCTACACTTGAATTTTCTCCTTGGTCTGTTTCTTTATAATAAAACCTATGCTCTTATTTCAATTCTTTCCTAGAATTCTGTTTATTATCTCTAAATAGGAAGTAGTAGAAAGTCTATATTATTATTGTTTATTTATGACGTTGTATTTTACTTAATTTGTTCATAAATCATTTGATACACTGAAGATTAAGTGTTATGTAGAACAAGTCAAATGCAACATTAGGCATTGATATACTGAGTAGGTGCAAGAAATAAATAGAAGGTGAGTACATAACTCTGGCAGATTAAATAATGAATGCAGCTGATGAATAATTAAGCAAAAAGACATAGTCTAGGAGAAATCCTTGACTAACATATGAGATATTAAATTTAGTTGATGAAAGGACAACATGTATAAATGCAGCAACTAAAGTAGGCAGAAGTGAATATAAACATTTAAAAAATGAGATTGACAGAAAGTGCAAAATGACAAAGCTGGAATGGCTCATAGATAAATACAAAACTGTAGAAGCATGACTATGTGAAAGATAGAGGACACTCTTGGAGGAAATAAGTTGCTGTATGAGCATCAAGAGTTTGTTGACTCATTCCACTTCCCAGAGGTTCTCTTCCTCACGGGAGCTATGAAACATAATGAATGAATGAATGAAGTGAAATAATACTTCTATAGGACATAATTTTGAAAAATATTCGTATCATTCTGTGTTAATAAACTAACAGCAAAGTGTAAACTATGTCTACATATACGAGGGCTATCCACAAAGTACATTATGTTTTGGAATTAAAAATAAATAAAGTATTGGAAATTTTTTTTATTATATACAGATGAAAGCCACACTTAAATACTACTTTTCTACATAGTTGCCATTTAAATTAAGGCACTTATCGTAGCGATGGACGAGCTTGGAAATTACTTCGTCGTAAAATTCGGCCGCCTGCGCCTTCAACCACGTGGTTACCTCTTTTGGAACAGAAAAGGTGTGATTTTTGCGGATTTCCTGGAAAGAGGCACTACAATAAACTCTCAAAGGTATTGCCAAACTCTGCACAACCTCAGAAGAGCAATACAAAACAAGCGCAGGGGAAAGTTGGGCTCAAAGATCTTGCTGATTGACGACAACACCCGGGCCCACACGGCAAATGCCACTCGTGAAGTTCTCGAATCTTTTTAGTGGGAGTTGTTTTCTCATCCGCCGTACAGTCCCGACCTGGCACCGAGCGACTTCTGCTTATTCCCAGCAATGAAGAAGTGGTTGGCTATGCAGCGTTTTGATGACGACGCACAGCTTCTAGAAGAGATAACCACGTGGTTGAAGGCGCAGGCGGCCGAATTTTACGACGAAGGAATTTCCAAGCTCGTCCATCGCTACGATAAGTGCCTTAATTTAAATGGCAACTATGTAGAAAAGTAGTATTTAAGTGTGGCTTTCATCTGTATGTAATAAAAAAAAAATTCCAATATTTTATTTATTTTTAATTCCAAAACGTAATGTACTTTGTGGATAGCCCTCGTAGTAATATTATTCACACTTTCCATACAGAAACATTATACTGTCAGTTCATTTCTACAAAATATGTCCACATCTATTTTACAGTATCAAATTTTTATTATGTTCTACAGTGCCCCAATTTGCTTAAGCATAATTTACCAAAATATAAATTTTATATTTATGTTGCAAGCTACTGTGTAGCTCTGTACTGCAAAAGCATTTTGCAGCAGATAATTTTAGAAAGATACTTCAAATTTTAGAATGTTCTATTTTTTAACTTCAACGCTGTGGCAATTTAGTACATGGAGTTCTCAAGTTTCCTTTAGTAACTGGAAGTTGACCACTTGCATCTAAACTATTTATTTTCATGAATAATATGAATCTGTGAATATACAAACAGGTCAGTGATATAATTTGCAGTTTTCTAATCAAAAGTGTGCAAGAGGTTTCTGAACTAGTACTTAATTTACAATATATATGTTCTACATAGTTATTTGATCATAGATGTTTGTGGATCCTTATTCTAATGATATTCTTCAATAAAATTCTTCAGGGTATCAGACCGCATCGTCATAATTTAAAATGCGCCAACGTTTCGGCCAGCGTTGCAGCTAGCCTTCATCAGGGCCTTACGTTAACTGCTAAATGAACACACTTGATTCCTTAAATAGCTGCACGTGACTCTGCATCTCTTCAAAAAAGCAAGGTCATTCAGCAGTTTACATCTTTTTAAACGCAGTGCTTCTAACTTCTTGATGTTTCCGTGGATTTCCTGCCCATACAGGTTGGTTAAATGTAAGCGTAGGCTTCCGCGGCCGTTGTCTTCTTCAATAAAATTCTTCAGGGTATCAGACCGCATCGTCATAATTTAAAATGCGCCAACGTTTCGGCCAGCGTTGCTGCTAGCCTTCATCAGGGCCTTACGTTAACTGCTAAATGAACACACTTGATTCCTTAAATAGCTGCACGTGACTCTGCATCTCTTCAAAAAAGCAAGGTCATTCAGCAGTTTACATCTTTTTAAACGCAGTGCTTCTAACTTCTTGATGTTTCCGTGGATTTCCTGCCCATACAGGTTGGTTAAATGTAAGCGTAGGCTTCCGCGGCCGTTGTCTTCTTCAATAAAATTCTTCAGGGTATCAGACCGCATCGTCATAATTTAAAATGCGCCAACGTTTCGGCCAGCGTTGCAGCTAGCCTTCATCAGGGCCTTACGTTAACTGCTAAATGAACACACTTGATTCCTTAAATAGCTGCACGTGACTCTGCATCTCTTCAAAAAAGCAAGGTCATTCAGCAGTTTACATCTTTTTAAACGCAGTGCTTCTAACTTCTTGATGTTTCCGTGGATTTCCTGCCCATACAGGTTGGTTAAATGTAAGCGTAGGCTTCCGCGGCCGTTGTCTTCTTCAATAAAATTCTTCAGGGTATCAGACCGCATCGTCATAATTTAAAATGCGCCAACGTTTCGGCCAGCGTTGCAGCTAGCCTTCATCAGGGCCTTACGTTAACTGCTAAATGAACACACTTGATTCCTTAAATAGCTGCACGTGACTCTGCATCTCTTCAAAAAAGCAAGGTCATTCAGCAGTTTACATCTTTTTAAACGCAGTGCTTCTAACTTCTTGATGTTTCCGTGGATTTCCTGCCCATACAGGTTGGTTAAATGTAAGCGTAGGCTTCCGCGGCCGTTGTCTTCTTCAATAAAATTCTTCAGGGTATCAGACCTGTATGGGCAGGAAATCCACGGAAACATCAAGAAGTTAGAAGCACTGCGTTTAAAAAGATGTAAACTGCTGAATGACCTTGCTTTTTTGAAGAGATGCAGAGTCACGTGCAGCTATTTAAGGAATCAAGTGTGTTCATTTAGCAGTTAACGTAAGGCCCTGATGAAGGCTAGCTGCAACGCTGGCCGAAACGTTGGCGCATTTTAAATTATGACGATGCGGTCTGATACCCTGAAGAATTTTATTGAAGAAGACAACGGCCGCGGAAGCCTACGCTTACATTTAACCAACCTGTATGGGCAGGAAATCCACGGAAACATCAAGAAGTTAGAAGCACTGCGTTTAAAAAGATGTAAACTGCTGAATGACCTTGCTTTTTTGAAGAGATGCAGAGTCACGTGCAGCTATTTAAGGAATCAAGTGTGTTCATTTAGCAGTTAACGTAAGGCCCTGATGAAGGCTAGCTGCAACGCTGGCCGAAACGTTGGCGCATTTTAAATTATGACGATGCGGTCTGATACCCTGAAGAATTTTATTGAAGAAGACAACGGCCGCGGAAGCCTACGCTTACATTTAACCAACCTGTATGGGCAGGAAATCCACGGAAACATCAAGAAGTTAGAAGCACTGCGTTTAAAAAGATGTAAACTGCTGAATGACCTTGCTTTTTTGAAGAGATGCAGAGTCACGTGCAGCTATTTAAGGAATCAAGTGTGTTCATTTAGCAGTTAACGTAAGGCCCTGATGAAGGCTAGCTGCAACGCTGGCCGAAATGTTGGCGCATTTTAAATTATGACGATGCGGTCTGATACCCTGAAGAATTTTATTGAAGAAGACAACGGCCGCGGAAGCCTACGCTTACATTTAACCAACCTGTATGGGCAGGAAATCCACGGAAACATCAAGAAGTTAGAAGCACTGCGTTTAAAAAGATGTAAACTGCTGAATGACCTTGCTTTTTTGAAGAGATGCAGAGTCACGTGCAGCTATTTAAGGAATCAAGTGTGTTCATTTAGCAGTTAACGTAAGGCCCTGATGAAGGCTAGCTGCAACGCTGGCCGAAACGTTGGCGCATTTTAAATTATGACGATGCGGTCTGATACCCTGAAGAATTTTATTGAAGAAGACAACGGCCGCGGAAGCCTACGCTTACATCTAATGATATTATTAGCAATCAACTTCTCAAGGATGTTATGAAATAAGTCTGCAATTGATACTAGTAGGTAGTTATTGTTATTATGTGTAATTTATGTTATACTTATTCTTCAGTACTGAAATTTTGTTGGAGGCAGAGTGTGTACCGAATTTATTTAACTATGTATCATATCAGAGTAGTGCAGAATGAAAGTGTAAACCTGTGCACACTAGGAAATATTAGAATAATAATTTGTCATTTTGTCTGTGTAATTTGTATTTGTGGTTTCTTTTTCATAGTTTAGCAACTAGCTGAGAGTTTGAGCTAGGTATAATAAAACTAACAAGAAAAAGTAATGTAACTGAATAGACAGAAAATCTACTCACCAAGCCATGGCAGGAAGAAACACAAATGTTAAGGAAATGTGCAAGCTTTTAGAGCCAGTGAAGGGGAAGGAAGACAGGTGAAGGAAAAAGACTAACAAGGTGTAGGATGGGGAGAGTTACAGAAAAGTTGCCTAGGATTTTGGTTCAGGGGACACTTACTTGGCAGTATGAGAGGGAAAGACTGATCATTGAGGACTGCACCAGATGAGATTTTTAGCTCTCAGCTATAAGCTCTCAGAGCCTCAGACCTCATCTACTGCAGTCCTTCTCATCTGGTCCCATAAGTCTCTCATGACCCAAGATTTTGGATGATTTTTGCACAATTCTCCCCATTTCCCAAACCTTGCCGATCCTTTTCCTTCATCCCTCTTCCTTCCTCTTCATACCTTCTGATAGAAAAAGGAGCCACTGGCTCCGAAAGATTACACATTTTCTTAACTCTGATATGTGTTTTCTCCTGCAACTGTTTGCTGAATAGATTTTTTATTAACAAGAAAAATGAATGTTCCTGAAACACAAATTTAGTATTATGATTATTGTTTTCCACATAAATAGTTTCTAGTTCCTAATGAATATCTTGTATCGCTCTTTCTCACAACTTTTTCGACTCCAAAACAATTTGTTTGTTTTAATTATTTCACATATAAATATGTTAAAATGTGCCTATCGCAAGTTATCATGGACTTGTGGTGCTGCAACTGAATGGCTATGTAATACTTGTCAACATACTAAAATCACTACCGGTACTCCATCTGTTATCACTGAAATTATGATGCAACACTCTCCCCTTATCTTTTATGCATATCAACTTAAATCTATAGTATACATAATTAAGAGAAATGTGGATCTCTTTGTTATAACAGGAATTTGATGAGAGCCCTGACTGGGCAGGTAGACCAATACCTGGCTGGTTGTACCGCAGGCTGTGTCCAAGTACAGTCTTACTTGCACTTCATGATCGTGCTCCACAGTTGCATATTTCTGAAGACAGACTTTCTGTCACTGGTGAGAAGGGATACTCCATGGTTCGTGCCACTCACTGTGAGTTGTTGAGACAATTTACACATTAATTACATTTCTTTTTGACTATATTTGGTAAGATATTCCTTTCATTTTCTGTGATTGAAGCGGTGAGTCGTGGCACATGGTACTGGGAAGCCACTGTGGAGGAAATGCCTGATGGCTCAGCAACACGTCTGGGGTGGGGACAGGAGTATGGAAATCTGCAAGCACCTTTAGGTTATGACAAATTTGGATATTCCTGGCGGTCAAGGTATGTAGTTAATTTTGATCTGTCCCAGAAAGATTTTCTGCTAATTTTGTTGGAAAGTTCTCATAGAATGTAAACCATAAAATTTAGATTTTCTGCTAAGATGTCTTTTATTGTGCAATCTTAATTATTATGCACTGGAGAGTTACTATGGTAATACTTTACAAGCTGTTTTTGTTTTTATGTTTACAAGTAGTAAGCACTTTGTACTGATCTCTGATACCATATTCTATTTTTACCTGATGCCTTTTTATTCATAGTTTTATGACAGTTCATTGAGAGGGAGTGAGTGAGTGAGTGTGTGTGTGTGTGTGTGTGTGTGTGTGTGTGTGAGAGAGAGAGAGAGAGAGAGAGAGAGAGAGAGAGAGAGAGAGAGAGAGAATTTCATCATATTTCTACCTGGTGCCTATTTATTCATAGTTTTATGACAGTTCATTTACATCTTTAGTTTGTTTTATTATTCTCCTTCTTCATTGCCTTATTTCTCTTTTCCTGCATTTAAGGTATTTTACAGACATGCAATAGTAATAGCACAATCAAGCAAGCCTAAAACTATTGTAAATAAACCGTACTGTCTGCTGATCCATTTATTTCAGTGAATTATATTCTCATCACATAATTAAGTTCACATAAGTGTTTATCAGGGAACAGAAGGTGCTTGCAAGCAGTCTAATGTTTTTGATTGCTAAGAGTGTGTGAAGTGTGTGTGTAAACTCCCCACTTCTCTTACACAAGTTGACTTACTTGGGAACGTGCAGCCGATCTTCTCTGGATAGCTGGCTTCTGGAATCCCTACAAACTTCTTCTCTGAAGAATGATGCTAATCACAGGAGCCTTTAAGACTCTCTCTCTCTTTCTGAAATAATGAGGTACGCGAAGAATACTTTTCAACAACTATTGATATATTTGAACTTCCCCAAAGAACAAAATTCACACTTCTCACATAAACAATTGACTTCTAGTGAGTCAGCCGTGTTGTCTCACATTAGGAACAATTAAGTTAGATTTACAACAGAGTTGGCTTCATAACCACGAGTCTATTATACAGGAATCATATACATGTCTTGCCTGTAGCAAGTTCAAGTTAAAAGTTACTAAAAATCTTTTTTCACTCAAATGTTCATTAGTCGCTAACAATAGTCACAGTTACAAAACACGACAGAATAACACAGAAGTTCCTTGGTGCTGCTGTGTGCTTTCATTACGACTTCCATGGACCAACCGACAAGTACTTGTTGGTGCTGTTCGACCGCCTTGTCTACCGTCTCCATACAACAAACTTCAAACCTGCACAAACAGACAGGTGACGCGCATTACATAGGGTTCCTTTCTTCCACTCATATCTAAAATATCATGTGTTAGAGATGGTGGAAGGCTGAGTGATTCTAGAATTTGTGCGGAAATTCTCGAAACACTGCAGCAGAAACTTCAACTTGAGTTTGAAATATTTTGGTGTACCTCTGACAGCTTTTAACTTTTATGGGAGCCTAATGGAAACGAATGTTGCAAATTTCTTCATAGTTTCTCGAATAGTAGTTAAAGATGCGTTTACAGCATGATGATTATTCCTCCAACTTGTGCTCACTGAATGGACACTGCTGTTCCTTTTTAACAAGTTGCTGTCCTGTGAGGAAGTAGATGTGATTTAAGGACTTCCAACTTATTAAATAGAAGCTTACATTGTGTGATGACATTTCAGTGCTTATGATACTGAGTCAAATTTACGAAGACCTGAGATCACCTATCAGTATCATGTTGCTACCCACTTTGATATGGGTATATGCACAGATTTGGTTGCAACTTCTTCTGGCAGAAAGGTTGAAGGGGAAGGATGAGGGGTGAAGGGAAAGGACTAGAGAAGTTTAGGAAAAGGGGTAGATTTTGGAAAAGTCAGCAAGAACTGCAGGTCAGGGGAGACTTATCAGATGGGATGAGAGGGGAAAACTGATTGTTGGGGACTGCACCAGACAAGATTTGAAAACCAGGTTGTCAAATCTCATCCGGTGCAGTCTGCGACAAGGCCCCAGAAGTAGACAATATTCCATTAGAACTACTGATAGCCATGGGAGAGCCAGCCCTGACAAAACTCTACCACCTGGTTAGCAAGATGTATGAGACGAGCAGAATACCCTCAGACTTCTAGAAGAATATAATAATTCCAATCACAAAGAAAGCAGGTGTTAACAGGTGTGAAAATTACTGAACTATCAGTATAATAAGTCACAACTGCAAAATACTAACACAAATTCTTTACAGATAAATGGAAAAACTGTTAGAAGCCAACCTTGGGGAAGATCAATTTGGATTCCATAGAAAAGTCGGAACACGTGAGGCAATACTGACCCTGCGACTTATCTTAGAATATAGATTAAGGAAAGGCAAATCTACGTTTCTAGCATTTGTAAATGTAGAGAAAGCTTTTGTCAGTGTTGACTGGAATACTCTCTTTCAAATTCTGAAGGTGGCAGGGGTAAAATACAGGGAGCAAAAGGCTATTTACAATTTGTACAGAAACCAGATGACAGTTATAAGAGTCGAGGGGCATGAAAGGGAAGCAGTTGTTGGAAGGGAGTGAGACAGGGTTCTGAGGTTTGCCGATGACACTGTAATTCCGTCAGAGACAAAAAAGGACCTGGAAGAGCAGTTGAATGGATTGGACAGTGTCTTGAAAGGAGGATATAAGATGAACATCAACAAAAGCAAAATGAGGATACTGGAATGTAGTCAAATTAAATCATGTGATGCTGAGGGAATTAGATTAGGAAATGAGACACTGAAAGTAGTAGATGAGTTTTGCTATTTTGGGGAGCAAAATAACTGATGAGGGTCAAAATAGAGAGGATATAAAATGTAGGCTGGCTGTGGCAAGGAAAGCATTTCTGAAGAAGAGAAATTTGTTAACATCGAGTATAGATTTAAGTATCAGGAAATCTTTTCTGAAAGTATTTGTGTGAAGTGTAGCCATGAATGGAAGTGAAACCTGGATGATAAATAGTTTAGACGAGAAGAGAGTAGAAGCTTTTGGATTGCAGTGCTACAGAAGAATGCTGAAGATTAGATGGGTAGAGCACGAAATGAATGAGGAAGTGCTGAATAGAATTGGGGAGAAGAGGAATTTGTGGCACAATTTGACTAGAAGAAGGGATCAGTTGGTAGGCCACTTTCTGAGGCATCAAGGGATCACTAATTTAGTATTGGAGAGCAGCATGGAGGATAAAAATAGTAGAGGGAGACCAAGAGATGAATACTCTAAGCAGATTCAGAAGGATGTAGGTTGCAGTATTACTTGGAGATGAAGAAGCTTGCACAGAATAGAGTAGCATGGAGAGCTGCATCAAACCAGTCTCTGGACTGAAGTCCACAACAACAACAACAACAACAACAGAAAACAGTTAATTAATAAGCAGTCAACCCTGAATATTCAACAGGGCACACATATAGCATTGTTAAATACAAAAAAATTTGTTCACCAGCATTCCAGTCAACACTATGCAGGACACGATTGTTCATAACTTGATAAATTATAGTGGATGTCCTGCAGATGAGATTGATGACATCCTCAAGCTCCTCAGTACTGTACTCAGCTAAAAGTATTGTACTGACATTCAGAAGCATGGCCTGGCCATGGGCTTCCCATTGTAATATTATGTTTCTAATATATTTTGACTGTGCCTGAAAGTGATATTGGTACGCTGGTCCCACCTATGGTAGTAAAATTGTACTATGGTGCAGATCTGTTGATGACCTGTTTCTACTGTACAATGGTTCTCAGGTGGAATGCTATGATTTTATTGATAAATTAATGCCATACATGAAAAGGTGCAATTTACCATAGAGCACAATGAGAGAGTATGGCTACCTTACTCAAATTTAAAAATTTCTGTACAGGATACACGGATTGAGTATGACATTTTTAGAAAGGTTGCAAAGACAGATACTGCTATACACTACCATTCTGATCACCCCCTTGCGTACAAGATGGCAACTTTAGGTCAATGTTGTATCGCCTTCACAGTGTAGCCTTGTTGAAGGAGGCACATTATCAAGAATTTCAGTATATTTTACAAATTGCACATGTAATGGATAAGACTCCAATGATACAATGGATATTAACAATGGTACTGTGTAAAAAAGAAATCACTAGGAATATACAGAGGTCAAATGGTAATGAAATCACACTACAGAGGGTGGACGAAGGGGAAGACGAGTGCCCGAGTTACCATAAGATACCATACTTTGGCACAATTTCACAAAAAGTAGGCAAAAAAATTAAGGACAAAAAGATGAAGTCAGCATTTCTTATCCCAAGGAATCTTGGTCAAAAACCTGTAAATACAGAAAGGTAGCCTGTGAAAAGTACGATGCTACTGGTTTATATTGCACTAGTTGCAAAAATTTCCCGGCTTGATATGCGGGGCAGTGGAACACCAGAATCTGAGGAATTCAAAGTCTACTTTAAGTAGCCACTTACATGATTCTGGCTATCCCATAGCAGGCTAATAATTTAAAAGTCCTACACAGAGAAGTAAAGGGCCGGACCTTAAACATTCTGGAAGGGACTGAAATTATGCAGAATGCCCCTAACACACCTTTAACAATCACATGGTGTTAACACATTACAATATACAGTTGAACTCGATTGCTTTTCAAGGACATAATGTCATAGTTATTTGACTGCTTGGTTAGTGATCCTGGCCTTGTTGTTGTATGCTCGTGTTTCTTGTCTATTTGCTTTTAATGATTTTTACACTGAAATATTTTATAGTTTATATAATTATGCTGTGCAATGGGTGCTCAATCATTCCCATGATATTTTGATTTGTGCCAAAATACTTGTAACTTTCATTGTTTCCTGCATGGTGATACTAACGCCCTCTGTGACATGCGTGAGGACACTGACTATCAGTATAGCCCAGTACGGCAAGGCAGATGGAGGGTTGCTGACCACCACTTCCTTATATGAAGTGACTTTTCTTAACCATTGGTTTTCAACTTTGAAAGCTGCTAGCTGTTTTCTCTTGTTTTCTTATTTTGCTATTTTTGTTGTAAGTAAATGTGCATTAAACATGCCAGTTTTTCAGCTGGTCAGTTTGAACTATGACATCCTGCTTATTGCAGGTAGCAGTATTTAATTTTGAGAAGTTTGAGTCCCTCTCCTTCAGTGCTTAATTGTTTTACTGACATCTGTACAACTGAAGATGTGATATGAAATCACGAATTTGGTTGTGTTCCTGTAAAGATTCGTATACAGCTAAAAGGAGTTCATTTCAGAAACTGATTAATGTTTGTAGATCATGGTTTAATAGAATTGATAGCCTCCCAAAGTTCTCCAGAGATTATCCAAAAATATGTTTTCATCTTTTTCATTTTTTTAAATTTTTAATAAAAGTTGAAAACAATATAAAACTAGTATTTGCCCCATTTAGAACACCTCTTATGTATTTTAATGGGTTCCAACAACATTATGAAATATATTACTACACAAACAATCACAGCTTTTTAAATAACAGTCAGCCATGGACAGAATAAGATTTGACAATAGTGAAGAGGATAAAAAGCTAAAAATGTTTGTAGACCTCAGAAACATATAATCAGTTCCTGTCATTGCTCCATATTACTAGACACATTTATTTTTTTCCCTCTGTCATATGGCAGCTTTCCACTTATGCAGAATTGTTATTTAATTTGCTCCCATATTTTAATATTCCATGTTACTGATATTTTCTCTTTTCTGCTGTCTTTCACCAGTGATTTTTATTCATACAGTCTCATCTAAATCCTACAGTACCTATTCTGCTCTGGTTTTTGCCATTACATTTCCGATTTCAACACTGTTTGCTGCAGATGCGATAAATGAGTTTATTGAAAAAATTACTTCATCACTAGATAGGAAAGCTAAGGTCGCAGGAATATTCTGTGTTCTTACAAAAGCATTTGACTCTGTAAATCATGATCTGATGCTTTTCAAACTCAACAGGTATGGAACAACGGATATGGCTTTGAAATGGTTTGAATCATACCTCTTGGAGAGGAAACAAAGGCCAGTAATAACTTCAAATTGAACAGATTACTTCTCAGAGTGTAAAACTGTATCACAAGGTGTGCGTTGGACCCATTTTATTCATGTTCTATGCATGACTGGCCTCTTGATGTAAATATTCATTTAATTTTGTTTGCAGATGATACTTTTGCACTAATTGAAAATGAAAATTTTGACAATATACCCCAGAGATTCACAAATACGTTAAGTAGCTTGGAAACACGGTTCAGTCTAAATGGCTTAAGGCTAAACATTTCAAAAACCCACATGATGAGTTTTAAAACCAAACAGTTAAAAACTGGAGAAATCTGTATCACTCACAACAATCAAAAAATGGAAGAACTTTACTCAGTCAGGTTCCTGGGTATAAACTTAGATAGAACTTTGAGTTGGAAATCTCATATAGAATATCTAGCGAATAAATTAAACAGCCTTGCATTTGCAATGGAAATTTTAGCCTGTGCCACTGATGTGGTCACCAGGAAAATAAATAACAATAGCTACTTTGAATCTGTTATTCAATATGGCATAATTTTTTGGAGAAACTCGGGAAACGTTACACGGATTTTAAAGTTGCATAAAAGAATCATTCGCAACATGTGCTCTGCACAGCTGAGGGTATCATGTCAATCATTATTTAAAGACCTAAAAATATTAACTGTACCCTCTTTATACATCTTTGAGGTGGTTCTTTTCCTATGCAGCAGAGGTGATCTTTAAAAAAAAAATCATTTTGAACCCTCATACAACGAAAGACATCTTTATGCTCACCCCACATCACTTAAAACTGTGTGCTCAGGCTGCTCAGTATATAACCATGAAAATTCACAACACAATAAAAGGGTGTGACATAATGAATAGTTACATGATTTTCTAATCGAACGATGTCACTACTCAGTGGAAGATTTCATGAAGGATGAAGTGATGCTTTGAGCTGGATTCCTGAAATGGAATAAAAATTTATGATAGTTATAGTAAATGTAAGTATTATAAGTTTGACAAATTTTAAATAAGTAAATTCTCCACAAAGTATTATTGCAAGTGTGACAAATTTTCAATTAAGCAATTGTAACCTTGACATGTCTCCTGTACATTAGACATATGTTCTGAAATTGTACACATTATGAGATGAATAAAACACATTTCACATTTTCTGTATGCCTACTTAATTAGAAATTTTCATAAGACTTCACAGGATCTGTCTTTTATTCTCAGTTTCTTGCACACTCTGTGGAAACATACGCAGCAGAGAAAGTAGTCTGTAAAATACAGATCTTCTCCACCTGCAGAGGCAGGACAGGTGTACTTGTTCTTGTGAGGAGTCACCCAGTAACTGCAACATGTAAAAGAAGTGTACAACGTATATAAGACACACCCTAGCACAATGTGCTGTTTACTTGCATTGAATTGTATTGCTGTTGACGTAGGTGTGTCATGTTAGATGTGTTAAATGGACGGTGACTGGGAGGAAATGAACGACAAGAAGCAACAGCCTGTCCAAGGGGCACTCCTGTTTGGGCATTGCATTTCACATTTTACCTGTATGTCTTTCATTCTTAGGGAAGGTGGCATTTATGCTCTATTTCAACTGTTGTCATTATTTAAGTGAGATTTGTCAGATCTTCTATCCAAATAGCTAAGCGGGAGATTTAGGTGTTCAATTGTTGCTGGTTCATAATGTTTTTCTGTAAAGCATTCAGCCAGTCAATTATGTCTGATGTATATCTCAGTCTTTTGTTTACTTTTGTTACCATCCATGTTTATTCAACAATAGCACTATCAGTTTTGAAGTTCAGAAGACTCTGCATGAGTGAACTGGATGTAACAGTGGAAGTAGGAGAGGGAGTTCGTCACTTTTGTTGAAAGTGATTCTCAATTATTACTATATATATAGTTTTTAATTATTTCAACTACATTTATTTCAATGTTTTTAACATAGGCCCCAATACAGTCCTTCTCATTGGTGTGTATAATATGTAATGTGTGTGTTACAATTAAAACGATAAATTGAAACACTTTTGGTGTATTAGCAATGCCTTATTTAAGTTTTTGCAAATCTTGACAGGAAGGGTACACGATTTCATGAGTGTCGTGGTAAACACTACAGTCCTGCTTATGGAGAAGGTGATGTGCTTGGATTCATGATTGTTTTACCCGACTCAAATGAAGTAAATCATTTACCTCAGCCCTACAAAGATAGAGTGAGTAACAGAAATTCTTTTGTATTGAAAAATTAATGTTTTCTACATATGGTACCTCGTTCATGAGACATATGGTACCTTTTTCATGAGTAACATCTAATGAAAAATTGATTTTATCAATAAAAGAATGTTACGTTCAACTTTGTGATTGATAATAAAAAACCTGAAGATGTAGGATCACGTCATTAGCAAGTGATAACATTACTGTGACAGCTCTAGCAATTCATGTTTAATTTTGTAGATTTAGTTTTTAATCTTTATATTTGTTATGGATCATTTCAGATTGTCATAATGTTTGGCTTACCACAGTGTGATACAGTTACAATCTTAAAGCGATTAACCCTCAGCATGGCATATGTAGGCCAAGTAATGCTACATTTCTGTATACCATACCATTTTTGTTTAGCATGTGTAGCATTCATCATGTTACTTTTTAGGGCAAAAGAAGGAAGAGGAATGTTCAGCAGCTCATTCCATTCCTATGGAGTTTTTACCATTTGTCATTTTGGAAATTGCAATCACTGTTCTTCAGTGTAGTGAAACAGTTCCCACGGATGAGTCACAATACCTTTACTGTATTGGAAATAATTTCTTCTGGGCTAGAAATCTGTTCAAATGACTTGGCATTTTTTTGTTCACTTAAATCACTGCAGGAAATATCAGGACAAGTCTTCAGATAATTTTGTTAAAAGTCATTTTCAGATCAAGATAAATGTGTTCTCTCCAATGACATTGTTTTTAATTATGTGTAATATTAATACCATGTTTGTTGTTAGTGAACTGTGATCTTCATTGATTTGTCAATACCTTATATAATTCTGATTAAGCTGAGTGGCGTTTGCAGTGTCTTCATAAAATACACTAAATAATAATTGTCTGGTTCGCATGAAAGGATTGAAAGTGTCTTTCTAGCACAAATTTTTTGTACTAAACCAATCTCGGCTTAAATTTACGATAACAGTTTGATAATGTTAATAATTGAAAAGAACAAAAAGAGTTAGAACAAGAGAAAGTATCAAAGCTTGCTAGATTTGTCCCCCCTAAACTCACAGAATTGCTTCATCTTTCAAAACTCCTTATCAAACAGTGTTTCCAAGTATCTTAAGCAAATAGGTACATTCGTAATCATATGCCTTCAGCTGTGTCTTAGTAGAAAATTGTAATTTTCTGACAGAAAATAAATAGAAATAAAAGAAGGATACAATATGTAAAATCTGTGTGTAAATATGAAGAACTCTTATTTTTTCCATAATTGACAATGCTGATATACAAAGTGCAAATGAAAAACTAAACATTTAATCTAAACATTTAGTCAATGATTAATTTCTAATATTAATGTTGATGGCCTGTATTGTGAATTGTGGTTTATTTGTCTCATAACATATATAATCTAAATAATTTAGTTCAAGTACAGGAGACACATCAAACTGTGGTAAAATTTCACCATAAACAAAGAGCTGCTAATGTTAACAAACAGCATCACAATAATAATAATACGGTATTGTTATACACACATGCAATAAAACTAACACTTAATTACCCCTTGCTCAAATTATCATTTCATCCTCTATGAATTCTTCTGTTGAATTGTAGCATTTCTCTCACAGAATCTTGTTTTTAAAATTTCTGGCTTCATATTAAATATATTTTTGCCCGTTAACTAATTGTATATTGTCATTCTCATATCTGCGGAGTCCGTGCTTTTAATTTCAACCAGTGTGTGGTTAGCATAAAATTATTTTTATTTCTTGTGTTATATGTTTGGTTGAAATTATTCTCCTCAAATAATTTTTGTTTGCTATGTAGGAAGATTATAATTTCATAAATGTATATGGAGGGAATGGTTAGGATATATAGTTTCTGAAATAATGGGTGACAAGACTTGTTTACTGTGTAGTATACCAAGCAAAGTGGCGCAGTGATTAGCACACTGGATGATTGTTCAGTCCAGCATCCAGCCATCCTCATTTAGGTTTTCCGTGATTTCCCTAAATTGCTTCAGGCAAATGCCAGGATGTTTCCTTTGAAAGGGCATGGCCGGCTTCCTTCCTGGATCTGACGATACCAGTGATTTCACAGTTTGGTCGCCTCCCCCCAAATCAACCTGACCCAACCCTGTGTAGTATACATGTATCAGATAGTTTTCTTTTGCAGTTTCAGTATTTGAAATGCACTACTTGAACGTCCCCAGAATATTATCCTGTATCTAATGGCAGATTCAAATAACTATGATAAGCAATTTTACATATACTCAAGTCAGTGGAATTTGCTAGTATTTGCATTACAAATGCAAAACTGCTTAGTTTATTTGATAGGAAGTCAATATGTGTATTCCAGCTTAAGTTCTTGTGTACATTTCGTCCCAGGAATTTGACCATGTCAACTTCTTTCATAGTTTGGTTGTTATATTGTATTTTAAGTTCCTTATTTGTATGAAATGCAATTAAAGCTAAAGGAAGAGGAAGTTGATTTTGCAGAAAAATATATACAATACAAAAATGAAACAGATGTGAAGAGCTGCTTGAAAAGAGATTATCAGACAAAGAATTGGTAAAGAGCAAAAAATTAATGTAGATTATTAAAAGACAGATAGAAAGCAGTGGTAGTAGTCAAAGTAGAGGAGTCCGCAAAACAAAAAAGAAGTGATTGTAAACCAGCGACTGTTGTAAGAACCTATTATTAACTTTTCAGTATGAAATTTATCAGTAAATGGAACTGTTCATAGATCCTGACTGGGAACATGTCTGCAGTTAATCTGTCGGTAATGGACAGAATGACAAAACTGTTCAAAAATAATATAAAAGCCTGCATCAAGTACTGCACAGAAAAGAACCCATACATAATTGTTTCAGTAACTACTTCTAAAACACAGAAGGTGAACTAAGTAAACACTAAACAGGAAAGAAAGAGAGAAGACTGGAATCTGCATTAGTTTCACTACTTCTACACTGCTGAGATAAAATAACTTTGTAATGATAGACATCACTGGAAGGGGGAAGTTTTGTGGCGGTGTTCGTAGCGACAAACAATTCGCGGTAGAAACGGCTTACGAAGTCACCGCCACACTTTTAATAGCGGGCCGACCGGTCCGCTGGAACAGTGAACAGAAAGATGAAAACCCAAACACTCTGATTAAATAAAAGTCGGTACTTATCTTTATTGACGAAGATACAGAAACACAATAGTGAACTCCGTGTCTACAGAAATCTGTCTAGTTCGAGTCGGAGCGGCTAGGTCAGCGTCGGCTGACAACAAACAACAACTCTGCTGCGATGAACACACAACTGACTAGCAAGTACACAATTCGGTAGCGAGTATACAACTGAGCGGCGAATACAGAACTGTCCTAGCGCTCGCGACTCCAGCACTTAAGAAGCCAGAAGCCAGCGGTGGCGCGCGCAGACTTGCGGCGATTTCCTGTCTCGCTGGCGCTGCTTATGCGGACGGCGTCCGGACTTTGATGCTGCCAACCTTTTGGCAGCGGGCTCGGGTGGCATTACTGGCTAGGATATAACACTCCTCCCCCCCAAATCGCCGCACCGTCATTGAATAATGACGTGGCGAGCGTCGACGGCGGGGGAGGGGTCTGGCCGCAGGCGTAGCAGAAGAGACCGGGGTGGAGACTGTTGTCGGTGGCAGTCCCCGGTCCCCACCCCAGCATTGGCTGCGCGGGGCCTCGGGAAACACCGACTGAAAACCGAGGTCAGGGTGCACGCCTGTGACCACGGGCACAGCTTCTGGTACTGGACGCGACGGGGCGTCGGGACCCACGAAGAGAGGCAGCGTCTCCTGACGCTGCGTCGACGGCTGCTGAGTGGGCGCCGGACAAGACGCTGCGGTGTCAGACTCCTTGGGGGTGCCCAAGGAAAGCGGCTGCAGGACAGGCTGCACAGCCACCGCTTGGGAAGGCGGCCCGACTGAGGGGTCGACGTCCATCAGCTCCGAAGGCGGTGGCGACTGAAGAGGGACCGCAGGCGCCGGAGCGACCACCTGGGGCGCTCCCGGATGAAGCTGCGCGGGAGGCATCAACGGGACGGGCTGTCGGCGTGGAAGCGGCGACGGCTGCTGCTGCTGCTGCTGCCCTGGGGGCGGCAGCGAAGTCGGAAGGCGCGGCTGGAACCCGCCGCGGACCAAATCTGTGGACAAAGAACGAGCGGCAGAATCCGGGCGGCCAGCACGACGCAACTGGTTCTGATGCCTCCTGTGCACCCCAGTAGCACCTTGAACAGTATAAAAACCGCGACCCTGGACACTTATCACGATACCACGTTCCCAACGACGGCGACCGTGATAAACTCTGAAAAAAAAGGCGTCGTTGCGCTGAAAACGCGTGCGATGCTCGGAAGCGGCGGGTCGATCTGGGGGGTGCAACAACCGTAGTAGGGTGCGATGACGACGGCCATGGAGAAGCTTCGCAGGCGAAGGGCCGTCGCGTGGCGTGGTCCGGTACGACGACAGGAACGTGATGAGGGCCTGCTGACGAGAGTGCGTAGCATGGAGGCGGTCCATATGATCCTTGAATGTGCGTACAAAACGTTCCACTGCACCATTCGATTGAGGGTGGAACGGCGGAGTAAGAACATGGCGAATGCCATTGGCAGAACAAAAACTTTCAAATTCAGCAGAGGTAAATTGTGGACCATTGTCAGACACTAAAACTTCTGGAAGACCCTCAATACAAAAAATTGAAGTCAACGCCTGTATAGTTTGTGCAGACGTTGTAGACTGCATGGGCACAACAAACGGAAAATTACTAAATGCATCTATCACGATGAGCCAACGAGAATTCCAATATGGACCAGCGAAATCAATATGTACTCGCTGCCAGGGACTGGCAGGGCGTGCCCACTCAAAATAGCGTTGAGGCGGAGCAGCTTGGTGTTCGGCACACGTCGAACAATCTGTAGACATTTGCGTAATCTGCTTATCAATGCCAATCCATGTACAATGACGGCGGGCAAGCTGCTTGGTGCGTACCACTCCCCAATGACCTTGATGCAACAAGTCGAGGACCTTGGATTGGAGCACTTGGGGAACCACTACACGAAGCTGGTCATTCTCGGTGCGTAACAGCAAAACTCCGTGCGAAACAGACAACAGATGACGTTGCGGATAATAGCAACGAACCACAGGATCCGATATGTCCTTTGCCTTGGACGGCCAACCACGTTGAACAAAACGTAATAGTAAACTCAGATGAGGATCCGTAGCTGTCTCACGTGCCACCTGATGATAATCAATCGGAAAATCCCGGAGGGATTGATGCTCATTGGCGTCAATCTGATGGCAAGAGTCTTCAGAGGAATCGAGGACATCATCCGCAGCAATCGGCAATCGAGAAAGCGCGTCAGCGTTTGCATGCTGAGCTGTAGGGCGATACAGTATCTCATACTGGTATTGTGATAACAAAAGAGCCCAACGTTGTAGTCTCTCAGCTGTCCGCTGAGGAACTGGTTTAGACGGATGAAACAGTGACGTCAGGGGCTTGTGATCTGTCACTAAGTAGAATGGTCTACCATAGAGGTAGTGATGGAATTTTGTGACACCGAACACAATAGCCAACGCTTCCTTGTCCAATTGGTTATAATTACACTGAGCTTTGTTTAGCAATTTAGATGCGAACGCAATAGGACGTTCGGTGTTACCGACGCGGTGAGACAACACAGCACCGAGGCCGTAAGAAGAGGCATCACAAGCTAATACCAGAGGCTTGTTAGGGTCGTAATGGACCAGACCATGATCATTCAATAAAGCCTCTTTAAGCTGCTGAAAGGCTGATTGGCAATCAGCTGACCACACAAACGGAACATTCTTACGGCGGAGACGATGCAACGGTGCAGCAATCTGTGATGCATTAGGTATAAACCTAATATAATACGTCAATTTGCCAAGAACTGCTTGCAATTCATGCAGATTGCGAGGGGCGGGCAAATCACGAATAGCTGCTAAATGTGACTGGGAGGGATGAATGCCTTGAGCATTAATAACATGTCCCAGATACTCCATCTCTGTAAGGAAAAATGAACATTTATCGATGTTGCAACATAGGCCTGCCTGAGACAACACTTTAAACAAACACTCCAAATTACGGAAATGTTCAGCAGGCGTCCGACCGGACACAACAATATCGTCTAAATAGTTGCAACACGATGGCACATTCGCCAGAAGTTGTGACAAAAAACGCTGAAAAACAGCTGGAGCTGACGCACAACCAAAAGGCAAACGCAGAAAACGGAACAACCCCAACGACGTGTTTATGACAAAATACTGTTGTGATTGCTCGTCGAGGGGCAATTGCAAATATGCTTCACGGAGATCAATTTTGGAAAAGAAACGAGCTTCCCCTAACTTATCCATCAGCTCGTCCGGTCTAGGCAAAGGAAAAGAATCAATGACAGTCTGAGGATTAACTGTCGACTTAAAATCAGCACACAAACGTAACTTGCCAGACGGTTTCTTTATAATAACTAAGGGAGAAGCCCACTGGCTCGCTGAAACGGGTTGAATAACACCGTTGTTTTGCCAACGACGAAGTTCATCTTCTACAGGTGCCCGGAGGGCGTGAGGCACTGGACGAGCACGACAAAATCGAGGCTGAGCATTATCTTTTAACGTAATATGAGCGGCAAAGTTCGCAGCACAACCTAGTTCGTCCTTAAATATGTCACTGTATCGTTTACACACATCGGTTATGCTATCTTGAGGAACAACAACAGAATTAATTTGCAACACATTGTCTTGGATAGACAGGCCAAACAAGTCAAAACAGTCTAATCCGAAAATGTTTACACTGTCTGGAGCGCGGAGCACTGTGAATGAAACTGTTTTTGTATTGCCACGAAATGTGGCTGGCATGCTACATACACCTAACACAGGAATTTGTTCTCCACTATAAGTAGCCAAAGAATGTTTTGCCGCTGAAAGTTTAGGGCGGCCGATAGCCGCATACGTAGCACTATTTATGAGAGTCACAGACGCACCAGTGTCTGAAAATTGAAGGTCTTATCCTGGATGCGTAGTTTCACAAATAGTTTATTACACTGTCTCTGGATCGGTGCAGTGGAGGCGGAAGACACAAAATCAGCGCGTTTAGCGCGTGTTCGCTGCTTACGACAACTCGTGGGTTGGGCGGGTTGAACAACAACTCCTGCTTCACTTGCAGTCTGTACATTACTTTTTACAGCGTTTGAATTACGCCTGGGTCGCATGGCAGAGGGCTGGGTGGGTGGCTTATTGCGAACAAGTTTATTACCCACACGAACCGTGGAAGAGTCTTTAAACGCGACCTTCTGGGCGGGCTGGCTTTGAAGAACATGAATATCCATGGGCTGGGCAGCACTAGAATTGTTCTTGCGTTTACGCAAACAAACAGTCTGGATGTGTCCTTTCCTTTGACAAAAGTGACAAACCGCGGTTCTTAACGGACAACGTTCACGAGGATGAGCAAGAACACACTTAGGGCAAGACTTAACTCTATCATTTTGCACACGCGGCTGATGAATGTGTTTAACATGACGCGGCCGGCTAGTGTTTACAGTCTGACTCTGCCGGTGGGCCGCGGGCGTGACAGAACTTGCTTAGCACAGGCAATTTGAGAAATACATGGCTGATCTAACTCACACTCAGCATAGTCAAAAGTATCTTGGGCTTCAATGATGTTCATCACAGTCTCTAATGACGGATCAGGCAACTTTAAGATAGCAGCACGAATACGAGAATCTGCAATGTTTTGAGTAATAGCGTCTCGTAACATGACATCACTGTAGGAAGCTCCACACACACACAATTAAATCGGCACTGACGGGTGAGGCCCCGTAAATCTGTTAACCGCTGTTTATTAGATTGATGTGGCAGTTTCTTTAATCTGAAGAACTTGAATCTGGCTGCTGCCACATGAACTCGCGACTCGAAATACTCAGCAAGCTTGTTAACAACAACGTCATAGTCTAAAGCTTCTGGCTTGGATTCCGGGAACAACTTACAATGTAGTCGATAGACTTCCACGCCTGCAGTGGAAATTAAATAAAGCAGCCGCTCAGTACCTGTGATTTTGTAGACTGTCATGTGTGCCTGCAACTGCGCGAAATATTCTCGCCATTCTTCTCTTGATGCATCAAAAGCACGGAAATGTGGTGCTGCCTGTGCTTGTTCCTTTTGTGTTGGAGGATTAGCCGCTTGTTTGGCGATTGCTTCCACCAGACTTTGTATTTGCTGACTCTGTAACAAGATCAACTGTTGTAATTCGGCAGACATAGTGAACACAAATTAAACCAGCCCCCAAAATTTTATCTCTATAATTAGTATAACAAGAACAAGTTGAACTAGCCCTGCACATGAGTTCGGAAGACCTCGTCGCCAATTTTGTGGCGGTGTTCGTAGCGACAAACAATTCGCGGTAGAAACGGCTTACGAAGTCACCGCCACACTTTTAACAGCGGGCCGACCGGTCCGCTGGAACAGTGAACAGAAAGATGAAAACCCAAACACTCTGATTAAATAAAAGTCGGTACTTATCTTTATTGACGAAGATACAGAAACACAATAGTGAACTCCGTGTCTACAGAAATCTGTCTAGTTCGAGTCGGAGCGGCTAGGTCAGCGTCGGCTGACGACAAACAACAACTCTGCTGCGATGAACACACAACTGACTAGCAAGTACACAATTCGGTGGCGAGTATACAACTGAGCGGCGAATACAGAACTGTCCTAGCGCTCGCGACTCCAGCGCTTAAGAAGCCAGAAGCCAGCGGTGGCGCGCGCAGACTTGCGGCGATTTCCTGTCTCGCTGGCGCTGCTTATGCGGACGGCATCCGCACTTTGATGCTGCCAACCTTTTGGCAGCGGGCTCGGGTGGCATTACTGGCTAGGATATAACAAGAAGCATAGCTGGACTGGAAGGGGGAAGCATAGCTGGCTAGTACATAGCATTCTACATGGTCATGCAGTTGATAGAAATCACTTCATCTTTGGCTCTCCCCTGTCTAAACTTGAGTACTTGCCACGCCTAGCAAATATCTGCACTTGCCTACAAAACAGGTAACTCATAAATCCTAGAAAAAGCTGCAGTTGGCTGATACCTGGACCTGTCACATTAACTGCTGAGCTATCAATCACAGTCCACAGCTCGTGGTCGTGCGGTAGCGTTCTCGCTTCCTGCGCCCGGGTTCCCGGGTTCGATTCCCGGCGGGGTTAGGGATTTTCTCTGCCTCGTGATGACTGGGTGTTGTGTGATGTCCTTAGGTTAGTTAGGTTTAAGTCGTTCTAAGTTCTAGGGGACTGATGACCATAGATGTTAAGTCCCATAGTGCTCAGAGCCATTTGAACCATTTGAACTATAAATCACATAATTAATTTAATTGAAATATACTACCAGGTGTCCCACTTAAGAGTCATCAGATGCTTTTTCTCTCAATTTTCCAAAGCTCTTCTCAATGTTTTCTTTTGTGATGTGTCAGTTCAATCAATTGAAATGTAGAATGTGTATTCAGTTTTCATACAATGTCCAGTGTCAATGTGAAACAGCATTCTGATTGTTATTACAAATCAAACGTTGGCCAGAATGTAATTTTATATAACTGATTAATAGATAGATCTTAGACTAATGTAGTGCTATATTTTGTTCAAGGATATTTATTTATTGTAACAGCCAATGGTGAATTATAATAACTGTTTCCAGCAGTAACTGAGTGCAGCTGCTCTGTCAAGCTACACTGTCTTCACAATCAACCCTCCATGCTGCCTCAGTGTTGTCTTTACACTGCTGTATTGCACCATTGATGCTGGTTATGGAATGAAACATGACATAAGTAGTTTTTGTTTGAAATGATTAATAATTTTCGATTTATTTCTATTGCAAAAGAACATTGCACTGGAACATTTTTTACAAAGCACACAAAAGTATGCGGAAAAGCACAGTAAAAATAGATAAGTTAATGCTCTGTTGCGTGTACAGTAAAGTCAGGGTTTCAGAAATAAAATTGTGTTTCATTTATGCTCAATGTTTATTTTACCTACAAATTTAATTACATGTTGCAGAGTTTTGGGAAAATCAGTTATACAGACATAATGTGGTCACTATCCCCAAACTAATTATATACTGGATAGTTATAATTAAATTGCATTTACTCACATCTGTGCAGCATCTTGTCCACATCTCCTGTGCTCATGTTGAACAAATTGTAAAAGGGGTAATTAATAATAAAATCAACGTTATGACTTTCTCACGTGTTTCGCCTTGTCAGCTCATGTCCCTTCCACGATCCATTACATATGGAAACATTTCTGTGTTTCTTTTTTCATTTACAGTGCCGTGCCAGGTCTACACAAGGTGACCAAAATTGGAACTAATTTCTTTTTTTTTTCCAGCGCAAATCAGTTCCACATTGAAGCATTAGAATATCTGCCAAGTTTCACTACCATACAATAATTACAGCCCACAGTGTGCCTCCATGAGTTGCTACACTTTAATTGTAACCACCCAGTACTTTTTCATACATAGCTGCCTGAGCAATCATTTCTATTCTAGAAATTTCAAATATAATGTAGTGCACTTTTTCCTTCAAAATTGGTATAGATGAAAGGTCAAACTATTTTTTTACTAAGCAGACAACAGTTACGATACACCATCAGCTACATCATTAATAACCATTTTCTGTACTGTGGCATTTATAAAGATCAGTTTTAGTTTAATTTTGTATAAGACTCTGAAGCTTTTCAGTCTTGACATTTATCATTAATAGTGAAATTTCTGTGCTGTTTTCCTTTAACGGATATACACTGATTGGCTTACACATTTTGACTTCCAGCTTGTTGTCCACCTACGGAACACAATACAGCAGCAATTCTATGTGGTATGAATTTTACGAGTCCTTGGTTGGTTCTTGGAGTTATATGGCAGCAGATGTGTACCCACAGATCATGCAGATCCTATGAATTATGGGCTGGTGACTGAATGTGAAGGTAGCCCCCGTCAGTGCTCCAGACGTGTTCCTCTAGTTCAATGCAGTCATAATTGGTGGCCAAGACATCTATATTAGTTCCTTAATTGCTCCTCAGGCCACTTTAGCACTATTCTGGCCCTGTGACATGGACACATATCTCCTGCTGGGAAGCACCTTCACCAGTGCGGGAGATATCAAGCATGAATGAATGCAGATGATCCACAATATCTTCACACAGTCCACAGATGTCATGGTTTCTTGGATTACTATCACTTGTATGATGGAAACCCAGTTGATGTCTTCCATAACATAAGACTGCTCCTACAGTTCTGTGAATATTGTGAGCCGCAGCTTGCCAGGATGATGATGTATCCAGACAGGGACACTGACCTGATGTAATGAGAAATGCAATTCATCTAGCTTGGTGATACATTCTCATCGCTCCATCTCAATGATTCTGTGCTTGCTTCAGTCATAATTGACAATGTTTGTGGGTCATCATGAGAACACGGAGGGTTTGTCTGCTGTGGAGCCCTCAACGTGACACTCAAACAGTGTGCTCCAAAACACTTGTGCCTGTGCTAGCATTGTACTCTATCATCAGACCTTCCAGAGGTTGCTATCTAACTTTACAGAGCAGAGAGAGAGAGTGATTGACTTGGTGTGGCAAGTGAGTCTACTGCATATTATTCCTGTAATAAGATTTGCCTATTATGAGTGATTGTTTTTGTTTACAAGTTGCTGCCAGAGTGGTGCATGTTATGACTGTTTTTGTTTACATGTCGGTGTCACAGTGGTGCATACTGTAATAGTTGAAAAATTGGAAATTTGTGGAAAGGTCTTATGGGGCCAAACTGTTGAGGTCATCAGTCCCTAAGCTTACACACTACTTAAACTAACTTACGCTGTGGACAACACACACACCCATGCCCGAGGGAGGACTCAAACCTCTGATGGGGGGAGACGCGCGGACCGTGACAATATGCCTCAGACCGTGCGGCTGCAAGAGTTGCTTGCTGTGCAGTTTGCTATCTGAATGATGAAACTGAGATTGTGAGGGACTTAACTTCTTATAAATAGTAACAGAATTAGGGAACTAGCAATAACCAGAGCAAAATTCATAGTGTACATTTTTAATAAAGGTCGTATGATAAATTCACCACACTACTGAGAACTGCAGGAAGAGGAAAATTGTCATTCAAACATTTCAAAACATCAATAATTATTTGCTTGACAAAATATATACATACAGGGTGTTACAAAAAGGTACGGCCAAACTTTCAGGAAACATTCCTCACACACAAAGAAAGAAAATATGTTATGTGGACATGTGCCCGGAAACGCTTACATTCCATGTTAGAGCTCATTTTATTAGTTCTCTTCAAATCACATTAATCATGGAATGGAAACACACAGCAACAGAACGTACCAGCGTGACTTCAAACACTTTGTTACAGGAAATGTTCAAAATGTCCTCCGTTAGCGAGGATACATGCATCCACCCTCTGCCGCATGGAATCCCTGATGCGCTGATGCAGCCCTGGAGAATGGCGTATTGTATCACAGCCGTCCACAATACGAGCACGAAGAGTCTCCACATTTGGTACTGGGGTTGCGTAGGCAAGAGCTTTCAAATGCCCCCATAAATGAAAGTCAAGAGGGTTGAGGTCAGGCGAGCGTGGAGGCCATGGAATTGGTCCGCCTCTACAAATCCATCGCTCACCGAATCTGTTGTTGAGAAGCGTACAAACACTTTGACTCAAATGTGCAGGAGCTCCATCGTGCATGAACCACATGTTGTGTCGTACTTGTAAAGGCACATGTTCTAGCAGCACAGGTAGAGTATCCCGTATGAAATCATGATAACATGCTCCATTGAGCGTAGGTGGAAGAACATGGGGCCCAATCAAGACATCAACAACAATGCCTGCCCAAACATTCACAGAAAATCTGTGTTGATGATGTGATTGCACAATTGCGTGCGGATTCTCGTCAGCCCACACATGCTGATTGTGAAAATTTACAATTTGATCACGTTGGAATGAAGCCTTATCGGTAAAGAGAACATTTGCACTGAAATGATGATTGACACATTGTTGGATGAACCATTCGTAGAAGTGTACCCGTGGAGGCCAATCAGCTGCTGATAGTGCCTGCACACGCTGTACATGGTACGGAAACAACTGGTTCTCCCATAGCACTCTCCATACAGTGACGTGGTCAACGTTACCTTGTACAGCAGCAACTCCTCTGATGCTGACATTAGGGTTATCGGCAACTGCACGAAGAATTGCCTCGTCCATTGCAGGTGTCCTCGTCGTTCTAGGTCTTCCCCAGTCGCGAGTCATAGGCTGGAATGTTCCGTGCTCCCTAAGACGCCGATCAATTGCTTCGAACGTCTTCCTGTTGAGACACCTTCGTTCTGGAAATCTGTCTCGATACAAACATACCGCACCACGGCTATTGCCCCTTGCTAATCCATACATCACATGGGCATCTGCCAACTCCACATTTGTAAACATTACACTGACTGCAAAACCATGTTCGTGATGAACACTAACCTGTTGATGCTACGTACTGATGTGCTTGATGCTAGTACTGTAGAGCAATGAGTCGCATGTCAACACAAGCACCAAAGTTAACATTACCTTCCTTCAATTGGGCCAACTGGTGGTGAATCAAGGAAGTACAGCACATACTGACGAAATTAAAATGAGCTCTAACATGGAAATTAAGCGTTTCCGGACACATGTCCATATAACATCTTTTCTTTATTTGTGTGTGAGAAATGTTTCCTGAAAGTTTGGCTGTACCTTTTTGTAGCACCCTGTATAAACACATCAAACTGTATTTAAAAACCACTACACTGCACGTTTTTACTTTATCCTTTTGTGCCATGTTTTCTTATGAAGGGCCAATTAATATCCAACATCTTTTTTCTCCTTGAGTAGTGCTGATTTTTTACTGCTGGAACTATTTATATATTTTTTAAAAAAAAAAAGAAAAAAAAGAAAAAAAACCATTTTCATCGGTTTATGTTCTTTCTTATGTACAATGTAGGTCTTTTCTTTGCCCAGATATTGCAAAACCTAATGCAGGAAAAATATAAATTTTTCATGTGATCTTTGCAGTGTCTCGTGAAAACAAAACAAACAATTAAATGAAGATTAAAAAGGAGTAAAACTGCAAAATCAATTACTATAACATGAAACAATGTAAAGTCCAGGTTGAAATATTAAAAATATTATGAAAAGGATAGATTTGCTACCCAACGGAAAGATGACATGTTAAGTTGCAGGTGGGCACAACATAAAGGCTGTTATAGACTTAGCTTTGGACTGAAGCCTTCGTCAAAAAAGAAAAGAAGACACACACACACATTTACACAAGCAAGCACAAGTTGTGTATACATGACTGAGCAGTCTTTTCATTGTGCCTGTCTGCAACTCAACATGTCATCTTTACTGTAACATGAGTGATTGAAATGAGAATTGGTTAACATCTTATGTTAGGAGATGATGCCACCTTCACCTGTTTAACACTCGGGATGTTAGAAGAATACACTCAGCATAATCAATTGATTGTTGACATCACAGACCTACTCATGACAGGATTGGCAGCTGATTTACTTGCTGTCATATGGTGGGCACCCACCATAAGTAGTCAGTTTTGACAAGAAGCCCACTTGTGCAAAACAGATTTTACACTGCAGTGTCTAGAATCAGAATTTCACCTCTCAACCTCGGCTTTTCATATTGTAGTGCTGCAGTAGGTTACTGGTGACAAAAATGGCACTTGTATTATCAGCACTGATTATAGGCAAAGGGGGCAAAAGATGCTACTTAAAATATGACATAATGTTGCAACAGAGAAGTATGTTGTGATTTCTTTTATTAAAACATTTTTATTCACCAACAAAATTGCACAGGTACTCCATAGAATTATGTTTAAGTTGTCATTAGCAACTATCCTTAGATCATATTAGTGCCTTCAAAGTAATATTGTTTGCTGGAGAACATCCAACATTAAAATGTGATGTGAAAAAGGAGGTGCATTACACTTTCTCCCCAAGATTATAATCATAACAGATATTTATTACCAACAACTCAGACATAGTTACTTGCTTTGGTTTCATTGTTTTATTAGAAGAACCACTTTTAACATTATCACATATGCATTAAACATTTTATTACATAAAATAAATAAAGATATGAATGCATAATGAATAGGGAATGAAGATGGTAATGGTCAGAATGGAGGAAAAGCAACTGATAAAATTGCATCAAGTACATTGCAGCCTAAAGTCTACCCCACATGTTGTATTTTGAAAGCAGTTACATGCTACTTGCTTATGGTATGATTTCACATTCCTTGTAGTTTCACAGTCTTGCAGTAAGACAGTTTTGAAGCTGATTTAATGATTCTCTCAACTCCATTCTATGCAACTTCATCAAAAATGTTAGCAGTTACACGTCTGATGAAATATACATGATATTTAAAAAAAAATGTCAAATATTTTGAGAGGTGGTAGTACTCATCAAAACAAGGAAAATCAATCCAATAAACATGGGTCCAGAAATGCGTGCTTTCCAAGATAAACATGTGTTTATAGGAAGAGCTGTGCGACAATTGGTTGCAGATATTAGCACAGTCATTGCATTTGTGCTTTATCAAATGTGTCAGCAGGGTATTATAATGTTTACTCACATTACTCTTCGTACCATTAGGTGGTCTGAAGTCAGTTGTGTGGTTTGAGTCTTATTGTAGCCTACATTAGTTTTCACCGTGTTTGTGTGCCTTATTGTACAATACTGTCAACCTTCTTTCAAATGTGAATTCACTTATTTGTTTACTGTTATTGTGTTGTTTGTACATACAAATGGTGTAGTGCATTTACATTTTCTCTCTTCCACCACTTATTAGCAATGGTAGCTTACTAACTGACAAGTGAAATCGCAGACATGATGTTCTGCTATGTTTTAGTAAACAAATGTAGCCTATGAGCCCAAATCCTCTGTGCTGAAAAATTTCCACAGTGCAGAGTACCCTCTGACAAGCTGTTTGGCAGACTTTTCCAGTTTCTGAAGGACACAGGTACCCTTGCATCTCGAAAGACTGACGGTGGAAGGCCCTGCTCACTCCTCACACCAGACATGGAGGACCATGTGCTACATTCATTGAAAGAAACCCCAGGGAGCATTGTGTATTGATTAGAAGCAGCTGCAGCCGCAGAAGGCATGTCTCAGTATCTTATTTGGGAACAGTTTCTGTACCCCATGTCATATAAAGTGCATTAAGGCTGTAAGGTCAAAGGATCATTAATATATTGCCCACCGTGCAGGAGGCTGTGCCATTCCAGCAACGAATACAAATGTGATTCATGGATGATGGTGCACCAGCACACGTTCACCATCATAATGTGTGCGAATATCTGTAAGGGGGGGGGGGGGGGGGGATGCACACCTTGGCCTACTTCTTCCCCAGACCTCAATCCTGTAGACTTTTGGTTATGGGGACACTTGAAAAAATTGGTCTACCCCATGCCAGTCAGTAACGTGCGGATACTACAGGGCCACATCTTCACTGCATGCCAGCAGGTACAACAGCTGCGTATACTTCAAAGGCTGCATCATTCCTTGTGCCGGAAGGCAGAGGGATGCATTATCATGAATGGATGCCATGTTGAACACCTCCTGTAAACACGTGTTTATTGCAGAAATTATGCGTTTCTGGACCCATGTTTATTGGACTTATTTTTCTTGTTTCAATTAGTATTACCACCTCTCAAAGTATTTAACACTCTTTTTGAACACCCTGTGTATGTGGAAGAGAATATATTACTGTTCAATTTATTTATATCTGCTATTAATCTTAAATAACTACATTTATTACATGGAGGAAGTGCTACAGGTTTTTGCATCTGGCCCATGTATGATTTGTGCCTCTTGAGGTACAAATCAATAAACAAGATTTATAAGACCACATGAATTATGTTGTTGACAAAAAGTGTATGTGAAATTAGGTTAAGACTAGTTACATTACAAATACCTTCCTTTCTTTACAGCCTCTAGTGAAATTCAAGAGCCACCTCTACTATGAAGAAAAAGATACAGTTAATGAAAAACTGAAGCAGCTTAAAATTATTCCTGGAAGTAAGCTGATCTTTTACAAAAATGGTGTCTCACAGGGTGTTGCTTTTACAGATATATATGGTGGTTCATATTATCCATCACTTTCACTGCATAAAAGTTCTACCGTTTCTGTAAATTTTGGACCAAATTTTAAATTTCCACCAAATGACTTTCCATTCAGACCAGTAAGTATAAGAATTATACCTTTCCTTTTCTGTGAGTGATGCAAATACACAGTTTTCTATTGCTTCATCATTTTTGCCATACTGTTCTTGTTCCCCAATAGTATATGTTTCTCTATTGGTCTGATAAAGTTTCATATACTGTACCACGCAAGTGTCTGTTGTTAGTGTGCTTATTGATCACAGTTTCTTCCCAGGTAGACACAAAAAGGTGTTTAAATTTATTTCGTATTTATTTATTTTGTGATTTTATGATAACAAACTGAAGTGAACATTTTTGTGGATGGAAGCTCAAATGTGCAAGCCAGATCATGAATAAAAACACTAAAAAAACTTGTACGTGGCAAGAAAGGTACATTAATAATTCAAGTTAATTTGGGAAAGCCTGTTTTGTTTGTGTTAAGTTTGTAATGTATGTTTCATCTTTGGTCAAAAAACACTCAGATATCCTAATAATGGTATCATAAGAAATTTGTAATAATAGTAATATTATGACTGTAAAAATGTTAATTTCCATAATAATAATAATAAAATAATAATGCTAGGGCTGTATAAAATGTTACTTTCAAATTACTTGTAATGAGTAGGGAATTGAGAAGGTGATGGCCATGGATTGTTACTCAGAACCAGTCTAGCATTCATCTGTAATGATTTAGGAAAACCAAGGACAATCCAAATCAGGATGACTGGGTTGGGTAACAGTTCTGAGTCTCATTATACTATCAGTATTTCCGTAATTCCAATTCAACCAAGTTAAATGGATATTCAGTATTCCTATTGAGAACAAGAGTAGTTTCTCAAGAGGAAACACGCACTCTGTAAAAACATGTGAGTTGTCATGAACTTACTTTAATTCTTATAGACTTTGAAATTGTACACTACTGGTTAAAGCACATGTTTCTGAACTGTAAAAGAGAATATGCTCCATACTTGTGGACCTATTTTCATTTTGTGTTCATGAATGTATTCAGCTGTTCCTTTCAAACACTCCCATGTGAAGGCTTCCTTCTGGGAAACCTCTTTTCTTCTATATGGGAGTTCCTTGCAGGAGTTTAACTCAATTGGAACATCAGTGTGAAAATTCATAGCTTACTAAATGGTTTCTGACACAAGATTCATAAATTAACTACACATATGGTCTAAATGCACATTATTTAGTTTCCTACCTGAATCACTAAGTGCTATACTTGTTTACTTACTTCCACCATGCTAGATGGCAACATGGCAGCAACTTGAAATGATTTAACAAAATTGTAAAATACTACTGAAGTTGCATGGAAGTTTGTGTATATTAATTGATGGTTCGAAACTTGTAATAAGACAAACTTTTGTGCCACTTTGACAGTTTTTACAATTTTGTTGCATTGTGCTTGTATCTTCAGCAAATAAAAAAGCTTTGAGCTTTCTGGTACATTCAGTGATAAGTCATTGATATACACAGAAGTTGTTTTCAGAAGATTGCAATGTGTAACTGAAATGAACTTTCCACCACAGATTATTGTCATGACCATACGCTAGTGATTAAAAGTATAAAACTGTTCATGATCCCTGGCTCTAAGAATTAAGTATGATGTGAAGCAGGCTGTTCACTGATCTGCTCATGTGAGCTGGTTCATGCTCGTGCCTCAGCTGTGAGCAAATGGTAGGCTCCCAGCAACTGATAGTGGAGAAGGGGGAGGAGAATGTGGAATCAGAACAAGATAGCTTCTCAAGAGATATGGTTGTCAGCGAGTCTAATTCTACAGCTGCTAACTTTATGTTGTACTGAGATTTACTTCACAGTTAAGTAATTTGCTTCATGGCACATTTATTTTCTGAGATTGTAGTATCGATGAGAAATTACAGTGAAGTGAAACTTACATCTCTTAATATTCTGATGAAACGAAAAATATCATATAGCTAAGTACAAAACATGGTTTTCTAATGACTGATACCACTTTATAATGACTACTGTTTTTGGACAAAATTTAAATTGATATTAGCTGGTACTGTGTGACCATTTATCCAGACATTAAGTATAAAGTAACAGGATATAAATGAATATTACTGATTTTGCTTTTAACAAAAGCCACAATATCTGATACTGCCTTCTGAGCACTGCTAATTCAGAGACAAATTTTTAAGTATGGTAATGTTTGCTAGTAAGGTTCTCTGAGTACATTTCATTCTCTTCGTTGTGGAAAAAAGTTGCTCACACATGTATGTAGGTCCAAACATCATCATAATTGTAGTCACAAACTTGTAAAGTCATGGAAACTTTTGTTGAGGAACATTTTTAAAAAAGTCTGCATGATTAATTTTGTTATGAAACTTGTCGCACCACTGCTTGTCATAGTGTAGGTCTATAAATTCCAACTGCATCTCAGTTTCCACATTATTAACATCAATTGAAAACAGAAGTAACATCAATTGAAAACAGAAGTTCTCATTTAACTTCTCAAAATCCTTTAAATAAATCTCAGATTTGCTGAGAAGATCAATGAACATATTTCAATACTCTGCTCCTATCATTAAAGGTGACAGCTTGGAGGAATGAGCAGTGTTTCTATTTCCCAGCTGTCTGTTCTACAAAGAGAGAATCATCTTGAACCTCTTATTGCAGTCTGAACGTGAAAATAGTTTAGGCCTTTATTTCTCTGCTCTGACATGATGAATATTGCTTCAATCCCATGGCTTAACAGTGCTTTCTTTAATTTTTGCATCATTGCTTGTCAATCTTGGCCTTCTAAGTGTTCATAATCTTTTGTGTGGAAGGTGTTGTAATGTTACTGTAAACTGAAATTTTTTGGACATTAAACATTTCAAACATGATCGTATCCCATAAACATCTAGGTCTCCTGTACTGACATGTTGTAAACTGATGTTGGTATGTCTGACCTTTACTTTAAAGTTACTTTCCCAGCCATCATGATGCTTTTCATCTATTAAAAAGAACTACTCACTACTTTAAACACTTGCCTGTAATTCTATGTGCTCATATCTAAGGCTATGCTGCACCTGACAAATGGCCATTCCTCTGAAGACAGCACAGTGTTTGCATTTCCTCTGCACTTCATAATTATGTCTGACTATCCCATTTTACTGCAAATGCAACTTTCTAGCAATTGAGCTACCGTGAACAGTTGTTTGCCCAACAACTTCTTGAACAGCCCTGATGTGGAGCTCCCATTTGCTGGAATCAGAGAATCCAAACTTAGTTGACTGATATTAGAGGAATGCACAAATTCACTAAGCATCAGCTATGGTGGCTGCAGGAGTCAATACTACATTCTGCACACAGAATGGTGCTCTTAACCATTCTTCATGGTGTTGGATATTCACTCAGCATCCCACTCAATGTTGCATGTTGCCTGAGTGCAGTCACCATCAAAGGATCTAACACAGTTATGGCCATCATTGTGGGACACATCCAAATACACTGATGATGGAATTCATTTACTCATGCAGTCTGCATGCTGTTCCTCCACTGTCTGAATTATTTATTGTGCTGTGCCACACATTGTTTGAATTTTTACTGAATTTTACTAATTCTTTCTGGGTACTGCAATATTTAAAAAAGCTTTAGTATTTGTCAGGAAAAGAAGTGATTTAAGAGCAAAAACCTGAAAAACACTTCTTTGGTTACCTTTACTGTACCAACTTATAAAATTCATTTTTGTCATGTGAAATACAAAGTGATTTTCTGCCTCCTACCACATAAATAACAGTAAAACTAACTGTTGGGTTTTCCCCAACCCATATTGTTGTAACCTGTTAGGTTGTATGCCATGTTTGCACAATTAAAAGTCTTTATTAACTCACATAAGAAATTCAGCCTCCTTTTCATTACCCTTATCCCCTGACAGTTAAATTCTCAGTTTCATTCATGCAGTATATTATTTCTTCAGATATCTTCATATATTATTTTCTCTGTCATCTCTTACCTATACTGTGGATATGTAATCTAGTGTAATGATTGCTGGTGCTCTGGCTTTCTTCTGTATCTTAACCTGTAATAGAAAAAAAATCTATTTCACAATGTCTTCACTGTGGTCTTCATTACAAAGACTGGTTTGATGCAGCACACCGTGCTAATCTATCATCTGTAAGCATCTTCATCTCTGCATAACTATCACAACATACTTCCACTTAAATCTGCTTACTGTAGCTAAACCTTGTTTTTCTCTCTACCTCACACTTCAGTCTGCAACAGATGAGTGGCTGCTATTCTCTTATTTTACCAATAGTCCATCCAGGAATTTCTATTATTGCTGTACTTGTACTACTCCTGCTATTTTTACCACTAACTCTTCCGTCCATTACGAAACTGAATACTTCTTTACACCTGAGGATTTGTCGTATCAGTTTATCACTTCTTTTAATCAACTGCTCTTGTAAATTTCCTTTCTTCCCAGTTTGATTCGGTACTTCGTCATTAGTTATTTGATCAATCTGTCGTATCTTCAGCAGTCTTCTGTAGCACTACATTTCAGAGACTTGTATTCTCTTCTTGTTTGCACCATTTAGATTCCCTGTTTCACTTCCTTATTTCAGTTCCTTACAAGTTTACCTGCTCCACAGCCAAATGTTTAACATTGCTGCCTTTGGTGTAGAAGGTATGAGCCCTGGTACCTCCTCATATTTTTCTGAGGTTCTTAGGCATGGAACAGGACCTATCAGACTCGTGAAACCAAATGAGGAACTGTTTGAATAAAGAAGCAGTGGCACCACCAAGATTCATCTGCTGGCAATAACGGCTGAAGGGATGGTGACATACTGATGACAAGTCCCATGATCATAAACTGCTTCATGTACACCTTCTAGGCAGCAGTGAGCAACTCAGAACACGCCTAATCTGTGAGTGGTGATTACATTTACAAATCTGCACACTTCAGAAACAATTTGCTTCTATTGCCAGCCTGCATTTTATATGCTCTCTGTTTTGGCCATCATCAATTGTTTTACTGTCCAAATGACAAAACTTGTCCACTGATTTTAGTGTATAATATCCTATTCTAATTCCTTCAACATCAGCTGATTTCATTTGACTACATTTCATTTCCCTTGTTTTGCTTTTATTGAGGTTCATCTTTCTAAACATTATACATTTGCTCATCTAGTCTTCCAGGTCATTTGCCATCTCTGAAAGAATTACAATGTTATTAACAAACATTAAACTTTTATTTCTTCTCCTCGAACATCAACACTTTTTCCAAATTTCTGTTTGGTTACTTTTACTGCCTGCTCAATGTACAGACTGAATAAAATGGTGGATAGGTTACAAACCTATATCACTCCCTTTTCAACTATTGCCTCACGTGTTCCTACATTTCTGTCTAACCCAAACTAATCTTCCTTGAGATACCAGTCTTTCTGTTTTTCTATGGACAATTGATGTTATTATTTTGCAACCACAACTTATTAAACTGGTGGTTTAGTAACAGTCATACCTGCCTTCTTCTTCTTGTTCTTCTCCTTCTTTTTTCGAATGGGCCAGCTAAGGACCACGATATTCAACTTTTCAGCTTGGAGAGGGACTTGATGTTTGCCCAGTAATCCCACATTAGCTGGCTATGTTTCTCCTTTTTCTCCTTTGTCCAAAGGGCGCCAGTCTTTTTACTGGGTGATCTGTCCTGAAAGCTCTTTTCTTTTAGTATGCTTCTGAGAAGTACTCAGTTTCTAATGTCACTTTCAGTTAAGATCAGTTCCTGGATGTCTTTCTTGACTTCTATCAGCCATGGTGTCTTCCAGCTCTTCCAGTAGTTGAGAGGTCATTTGGTTAGTCTTGTTTGGTCCATCCTTGTGATATGTCCATAGAAAGTGAGATGTCTCTTCCTGGCTACACCTGTGATTTTCTCGGTATGATATATAGCTCCCGGTTTGATTGTCTTCTGTACTCACCATCTGTTTTGACTGATTCCAGAATTTTTCTCAGGATCTTCCTCTCCTGAATCTCTAGTTTATCTGTCAAGCCTTTCCTGTTCAGATTCAAGCATTCTGAGGCATATAGGGCTTCAGGGTGGATAACTGTTTGGTAGTGTTTTAGTCTGCAATTGTGAGATAGGTATTTCTTATTATAGATGTTCTTGGTTAATCAATATGCTAATTGTAACTTATTAATCTGGGTTGTTAGTACTGTTCCTTTTGATAGATGATGTTCCAACAATTCTCCTAGATACCTGAATCTGTTACCTTTCTCAATTTGACCTTGTTTCAGCTGTAGTTCAGTGGGAGTATCATTGATGTTGGTGAGGTATTTTGTCTTTTCTAGTGACAATTGAAGTCTTGCCTTGACAGCCTGGTGGTTGAGCATATTGAGCTGCTACTTACACTGAGCTTGCTATAAGTGCCAGATCTTCTGTGAAAGCTAAACATTCTACTACTAGTCCTTTTCATTTGCGTCCCAGGTAAACATTGCTCAGTATATTTTGTACTTCCATTTCTTTTCACCACTCTCTGATCATGTTATTCAGTGCACAGTTGAAGAGAAGAGGTGAAAGTCCATCTCCCTGTCTAACGCCTGTCTTTATGTCAAAGGTTTCTGAAAGTGTTCCCCTAAACTTTACTCATGATCTAGTGTTACTCGGGTTCTTTAGGATAAGGCTGTGGGTTTTCTGGCCCAGGCCTGTTTCCTGCAAAATTCTCATAAGAGTATGTCTGTTGATTAAATCATATGCTTTATTGAAGTCAATGAAGAAACTATGTACTGTTTATTTTGCTAGTTTAATTTGACTTAATACTGACTTCAAATTAAGGATCTGTTCAGCACAAGAACGTCCTTTTCTAAAACCACCGTGATAATCTTCAAGTTTTGGGTCCATTTGGGGTTTGGCTCTGTTCAATAATGTCTTAAGTAATATTTTATAGGTGACTGGTATCAATGAGATCCCTCTATAATTGTTGATGTCAGTCAAATCACCCTTCCTGTGTAAGCAATGGATCATAGCAGATGTCCAGTCATCTGGTAACTTCTCAGTGTCCCAAATGTTCTGTAGAATCTCGGTCAACTTGTTGATTGCTTTGTCTCCAGCCTGCTCCCACAGTTGTGCAACTATAGCATCTTCACCTGGTGCTTTGCTATTCTTCAAAGACTGAATGATGTTTTTCACTTCTTCTTCTGTTGGAGGGTGAGAGTTTGGTTGTGTGGGACTGTCTTAATAGATAAAGGAGGTTTTAGGGGACTCACAGTTGATGAGATTCTCAAAATATTTGGCCAATATGCGGCAGTTGTCTTTGTCATTATAGGCTATGTTTCCACCTGGTTCTTTGAAGTATAAGCTGGGTGGGGCATAGCTTCTAAGGTTTCTCTTGAAAGTTTGGTAAAAGTTTCTAGTATTATTCTTCTTGAAATCTTCATCTAATTGAGTCATTGATCCTGAATGTACTGACGTTTAACTTACCTGATGATTTTGCCAGTTAGCCAGCACAGTTCTATGAACTTCATCTTATTTGTTTCAGACTTCTGTGAGCTCCATCTTAGCCAAGCTGCTTGTCTCTTTGCAATCACTTGGTCTCAGGTTCTTGTCCAGCACTCATGTTTCTTTTGCTTCTTTAGTGGAGCGACTTCTGTTGTGGCTTTTACTAATTTGTCCCTTAGTTGGTCCCACTTGTTGCATTCATGATCGCCGGCCGGTGTGGCCGTGCGGTTAAAGACGCTTCAGTCTGGAACCGCGTGACCGCTACGGTCGCAGGTTCGAATCCTGCCTCGGGCATGGATGTGTGTGATGTCCTTAGGTTAGTTAGGTTTAAGTAGTTCTAAGTTCTAGGGGACTGATGACCACAGCAGTTAAGTCCCATAGTGCTCAGAGCCATTTGAACCATTTTTTGCATTCATGATCTAGTGCTTGCATTCACTCTGTAAGCATATTGCACGTTTTCAGTTTTTCAAAGTCAAACTTGGTAAGATTGGGAGTTTGAGACTTTCTTGTATTCCTAGGGGACTTCTCTACAGGACATCCTTGAAATGGCCATATGATCTATTTGAACCTCTCCTAGGAGTTTATTGGGTGAAGTCCATGTATTCTGTTTTCTTGGTAGATGCTTAAAGGCCATTGATTTCATTACTTATGTTAAATGCTTTACAGTGTCTCACAAGTCGTTCTCCATTTCTGTTAGTGCACATGTGAGCTGGCTATTTCCCCACTATATATTTATACTTCCGCTGCTCTTTCCTTAACTGGGCGTTAGAATCACCCAGTAATATGACTGTATTCCGCTCTGGAATCTTGCCGATAGTGTCCTCGAGTTCTTCCCAAAATTGCTCTGTGCCTTCAGGGTTTCTCTTGTTGTCCTGGTTAATAGGTATATGTACATTCACAATGGTGTAAACCTTATTGGAGCAACGAAATGTTAATAGGGACACTCGACTGTTAGGTGAATGGAAGTTGATAACTGAATCAAGTATTTTGTTACTGACAATGAATCCAGTTCCCAAGTGAGGGATGTTCTTCATCTTCCTTCATCCCACTTTGCCCTTGAAGATTCGATAACCCTGAGATTACAAGGCATGTTCATCTGTATACCTGGTCTCTTGTGCCGCTGTGATAGGAATCTTGTGTTGTGTCAGAGTGTCTGTCAGATGCTTCAGCTTGCCCATCTTGAGCAAGGAGTTGACATCCAGCATGGCGAAGTAGTTGCATTATTTATGCCATATCTTGTTTCTAAAGGTTTCAGGATGCTCCAACCCATCCTTGTAACATGTTGGTATGGGCTCCCCGGAATCCAAAGGCCCACTAATGCTGTCAAAGGCGACGGTGGATTGACTACTGCATGGGGTAATTATAATCATAGGTCTGTCCTCCATGCTTTCGTTGAAAATGCTGTTGGGTGGATTAGGATTGTTACGACCTAATCATGTTACTACCGAGGTTGTAAGCTCCAATAGGTTTACTCCCTTAGATTAGTTGCCTTCCAAAGCTATGGAGAACAACATTCCTCTTGTTGTTCTTCCGCCTTCCTTGCCGTTGAGAATGTATCAACCATCTTCATCTGCCTTGGAAGCCATTGACCAGTTTTCACCTGTACCCTAAGCAGGGGCCCTTACAGGGTGCTAACAGCTGGGCCAACTGAACCCCAGTTTTTTTATGAGGTGTTACTCCTTCCGCTCCTCCTTCCTCAATGCTTGTAAGACGAGGCCCCGGGCTTGTGACTGGTATAGCGGAGTTACCTGACTTCTATTGAATTAAAATTACTACATTCTTCTTGAAATAAGAACATATTTTGCCTGTCTCATATATCTTGCATACCAGGTGAAGTACTTTTGGTATGGCACAGCCTCCCAAAGAATCAATCAATAATTCTGAGGGAATGTAATCTATGACAGGTGCCTTGTGTTCACTTGGGTTTTTCAATATTCTGTCAGATCATCCTCACGGTATCATGTCTCCCATCTCATCCCTATGCACTTCCTCTTGTCTTTCCATAATATTAATGTTTCTAACGTATAGCTCTTTTATCAGTTCATTCCACCATTTGACTTTCCCGTATTTTTACATAGTGTACTGACTTGCCATCTATGCTGTTGATATTCATGCAACTGATGTGCTTTTTCCAAAGGTTTCTATAATTTACCTAAATGCATCCTCTGTCTCTCCCATTGCCATGCATGCATCTACAGCTTTGCATTTCTCTTCTAACTATTCTAGATTTATCATTCTACATTCTGATTTATACTTTCTGTTTTCATCAGTAAAATTCAATATCTCATATGTTATTCAAGAATCACTTCTGAGACTTTTTTTCCCCCTTTTGATCCAATACTGTTTTCACTGTTTCAGCTCTCAAAGTTTCCCATTTGTCTTCTATTGTATTCATTTCCCCTACTTCAGTCAATCATTTCCTAGTGCTTGCCTCTCAAGACTGCTTTAAACTCTCAACATCCTCTGGTTCTTCCAGTTGAGCCAGATCCCATCTCTTTAAATTCATGTCTTTTTGCAATTTCTTCAGTCATTATCTGCAGTTCATAATCAATAAATTAAGGTCAACATTCCCATTTTTCCCTGGACATGTTTTGTATTTTGAAATGTGGTTTCCAGATCTCTGTCTTTCCTCTATGTGATCAGTCTGAAACCTTCCTGGTGTCTCTAAGTCTCTTCCACCTATACACCATTCTTTCATGGTACTTAAACCAAGTGTTTGCAATGACTGAATTGTGTTGTGTCTAAAATTCTACAAAGCAGCTTCCCTTTTCAGTCCTTCTACTATATTCTCTTCTCTTCCTTTTCCTTCCCTTTCCTGCTCATGAACTTCATATCCCCATGATAATTAAATTCTCATCAGCCTTAACAAACTATATAATTTCTTTTATCTCATCATAAATGCTTTTAGTATCTTCATCTTTAACTGTATTCAACTTTTGTCCTACATTTACTGTAACTAACTAGTCTCTCTTTTATCTTCATGGATACTGCTTTGGACGGCTTTTAATAAAACAAATAGTATGTTTGATATGTGCCTCAATCAAGTTCTTCTAAAAAGAAATCCTTGTGAAATTGAAATCATGTACCTCCAATAAAGCAGTGTGTTCATGGAATATAATACTATAATATTAGCTTTGTTTCCCTTTTCTCTTTTTATGGTTACTAAAATTGCTAGTAAATAGTTAACACTGACAAGCAAACCTTGCAGTGATATTCATTCACTATTAAGCTACCATGGCTTCCTGACATACACATGAGCCAGAAATTGCTTGATGTGTGTTCTGATGGTCGTACTTTTTGATGAGTTGGTTAATTATTACTTGACATTGCTATGACAATAGCCACACAAGATTAGTAGCAAGGTTTTCAGAAAATTTTTCTGTTGAATGGATGTTAATTAATATTCTTAACTTACGTGGCAATGAGGTGATCATACCTAGATCTGTGGTGAACCATAATACAAAGAGTCAAATACACTCATTTTATGTTCTTTTCATTTTTAAATTTGCTCCAGTCAGTCTCTCATATTTCAGTCATCATTGTCACAATTTATCATGAGGATGTTAATGTTTAATTTTATTTGAATCTCCCATTGTTGGCTTATAATCTTCCTTGGTAACTCTCTAAGCAGCACCTTTCTGATGGCGTCAACAATGGTAGCTGCAGTACTCGTATCTTCTAAAAGTCTTTCAGTACTGGAGCTTCCAAACTTTTTTTTAATATAATGTAATTCAATAGATAAAAAAAATCTACTCACCAAGCAGTGGCAGAAGAAAACATATACAAAGGTTAAAGACATATGCATGTTTTGGAACTAGCAGCTTCTTCTTTTGGCAGAGAGGTTAAAAAGCAAAGAAGAGGGATGAAGGAAAAGGACTGGCAAGGTTTAGGAAATTGGGAGAATTCAGAACAGTTGCCTAGAAACCTGGATCAAGGGAGACTTACTGTACGAGAAGAAAAGGAAATTGATGATACCAAGTTTTAGTACTGTTCACATTGGCATGCAGTGGTATTTCATGAGGTACAAATGCTACAATTTGATTTTCATGGTGTGAGACATACAAATTTGTTTCTTGCTGTTGAAGCCCACATTCAAATTTGTTTATCTTTGTGTAATACATGTGTGTGTATATTAATGACAATACTGAAGAATTGAGAAAAGGAGAAAGAGGTCCAGACAATACTGAATAAAAAAAATACAGAAAAGAAAGAGCTATTACACAGTTGATTAGTAATTCACTTGTTGAATTATGTTGATGTAAGCTATTTCTATTATTGTCAAAAAATTCTTGGAGTATGTCATTGTCCCCCTATCTCTTTCTCCATTACCTCTCTCTTTGAGTAACAGTACAATTTCCCAAGACATTAAACATTGTGTTTTTGTACATAATTTCTTTTAATACTAATAGATAATTTTGTCTTTCTTTTTGAAGATGTCTGAGAAAGCAGAGGAAGCCATTTGTGAACAAGCTTTAGCAGACATCCTGTACTTAACGGAAAATGAGGGGCGACTCCGTCTTGACATTTATGGATCGTAACTGCTACATGTTATTGGAGTTGTTGTCAACTTTATGATACTTTCAAGAGCTTTTTTTGGCAAAGTTGTAAAATATAATTTTGCTGATTGCCAAAGTGATATATATTTGTGATGTTAGTTTTGCTGTGAATACTATGTCAGTAAAATTATATACATAAGATACTTGAAACTATATTCTGTGATGATATTTATATTTTTTCTGTTCTGGTGTCAATGGAGCATCATGTCCATTGATCAGAGTGTAAAGCACCATTTTAATTCCAGTGCATGAAGTTAGTGACTCACTGCATTTCACTTTGTAAAATGACTGTACGTTTTAACATTAGGAACAACCTGGAACAAAATGTGATAGCTGTGAGGGCTGCTGTACTTTAATGTTGTGCCTTAAATTTGTTGATTCTGTGAAACAATGGTTATTTACAGATATATATATGTATATAATATGGGAATTTATATATTTCCAGAAAAAATTGCATTTATCTCCAATATAATCATTGTAAATAAATGATTGTAAGCCATTTTCGGATGGTAGTGTATTTTTGTATAGAGATTTGAAAATACAGCTTGTGAATACCTTCTGTAATCAATGATTTAATTTAATGTGTAAAGCTTTTGAGAATCTTCTGGAACAGCTTACAGATCAAGCTTCTTGACTGTGTATTTTATATGCAGTGTGAGCTTACTGCATACACTGCCAGTACTAAGATTTTACTGTCTTTGGTAAAGTTGATGTTGAGAGAGGACCCATTCTATTAAATGTACTTCTGTTGAATACTTAAGAAAGGAGTTCATTTCACCATGTAATTCTATTTTTTCCAACGTTGGATTCACTTGTAGCTAGGTAGTTGCAGCATACATATTTCATACAATGTGCTTAATTAAAAGAAAGAAGGAACAAACATGGAAAATATTATTCTGGCTTTTTGTTTAATTTACTGCTTTCTCCACATTATTTTGACCTGTATGGATGTGAAATAGAATTTTACTTTTTGTAAAGTTTGATTCGGATATTATCGCATTAGAATGAATATTCACTCTGCAGAGAAGTGTGTGCCAATTTGGAACTTCCTGACAAATCCGTGTGCCAGATTGGGACTCAAACCTGGTACCTTTGCCTTTCACGGGCAAGTGCTCTACCTACTGACCTATCCAGCATGACTCACAAATTGCCCTCACTGTTTTACTTACACCAGTTTCTCATCTCTTACTTCCCAAACTTCACACAGTTCCCTGGCATACCTGGCAGGGCTAGCACTTTGAAGAAAGGGTATTGCAGTCCGGCACACAGTTTTAATCTGCCAGGAAGTTTCATTATCATAGTATTTTTCTAAAGCATAATTTTAAGTGTAGATAAAAAGCTGTATATATGTATTTAAGTTTCATCAGAATGTTTCAGTGTGTCAAGGATTGTAAGACAGGGTCATGTATTAAGGGCACAACTCTTTTTAGTAAGTATCTAGGTTATACCATAAGGAGAACAGTGAGAGAGTGTCATATCTCAGTTAATGGAAGAATAATACAGTGCTACTCTAAAGGGAAGCCTCCAAATTTACTTTGGAGAGTAAAAATAGTTAACCTGTTTTGAGGACTTAACATATGTGGGAGCCAAATTTATGATAATTTAGTGTGGATCTCAATATTGTTCACCAGTCAGCTTAAGAATCTGTCAACTGATAGTGACACCTGAAATGAGGAAAAGCATAAAAGCAGTACTGTCCTATGGTTTATTCCCAAAAATACGTTTACCAAGATATAGTAGAATAGGGCATTATCAAAAACTACTATATTTGATTAATTGATACTAGTGTTTTTCAAGTATTTCTACATTTGCAACAAGTGGACTGTCAAGTCATACAACAAAAACATTATTGCTATTTTCAAGTTGTGGAATTAAATTATAATGCTGAGTGTATCCTGATTTGTAAAAAGAACAAGAATAAGAATGATGGTTGGTAATCAAAGAAGTGAACGTCATCTGTCATCCCATTTGCTTTAATGAAAATCTTCTGTTTCTTGGGCCATATATTATGAGGAACTGGAAAGAATCTGGATCAATTCATTATGCATCAAGTTTTGTAGCAAAAGATTGCAAGAAGAACTGCTGTGAGGTATTTATTTGAGGCCATAATTTGATGGACCTGTGTCTACATGTTATTCCAATTACAGCAAAATACTTCTTTGTGTGATGTTGTCTAACTAGAAGTTCAACCCAAACACAAAATTATGCCACTAGAGGGATTGAAATAAAATATGTAAGTAACATAAAAATGTATCTTTTGAACAAAGCATTCTACTCCATTCTGTTGTCTTTTTTACTGCCCCTTTTTTGTCTTTTTGTTGTGTTATTGTGGTTTTGTCTTCTTTGTACTTTACAACTTCTCAGCATTTTGTAATTGGCTGCATATGTCATTAGTAATACTAACTACTCAGGCATTTAAATCATGTCTCTGATGCTCTGTTATTTCTGTTCTATTATAAACTCATTGTTATGTTTTTCCTGACATGTGGCCTTAAATGGTAGTTCTCCTTTCATGTTGTCTTGTACAAGTTTTAATACTTCTGTTATTTCTTTGATTTCTTCTTCAAGCAGCAATTGTTAACAGTAACTCCACTAATTAGTATAAAAACGAAATTGTTTAGGCTTCTTGGAGTGCTTCATGATGTGCTGCTCATTAGTAGTGTTCTCTGAATACTTGGCTAAAAGTTGTTCATTTGTTTCTGTCATGTTTTCCAGTGCAAGGAGCTATCGTTGTTAAAAACTGGGATTTCAAAGGCAAGATTATATTAGTTACACCATGCACAAAGGCATTTAAGCAATCATTCATCAAATGATCCATATGTGAATGGAACTGGAGAAAGCCCAGTAACTGATACAACAGGATTTACTCTCCGTCAAGCACTACACAGTGGTTTGCAGAATATGGATGTAAATACAGAAGATTCATCTTCCATTACTGGTGGTAAACTAATATTTTCAGATTCATCAGCAAAAACATAATGTTAACATAACAAGGAAGTTTATGTGGTTACGTTAACTTTTACACCTGTTTTCATCCCTAAGGCACCAGGAAGAATAAATATGAATGAATTTATATCCCAAGTACACAACAATATAAAAATTATTTGGATTACAGAACTGTACATGATCTCTAACTTTGTGGAAGCAGTATGGTGTGAAACCGGGAAGTGCAGCGATCAGAGCCTCTTAGTGACATGTTATGTGCCAAAGGGAGCCTGATTATGTTACGAGTACTTTCCATACCTTGCAGTTTGTTTATGAATCCACAAAGAATCAATGTTAGTTGCTGATGGACCATGCTGAACAAGTTTCTGACTGACATTATTCTAGACATCTTTAATGGGTGACATGTCAGGCAAATATATGAGCAAGGAGAGCAATGAAGCTACTTGAAACATAGGACCATACCATGGGCTCTTAAACCTCCCAGGTGTAGCAGGTTCTAACCATATTATTCTCAGTTTGTAAGAGATCACCTCTTGTATCCAATGGTTCCCCAAACACTTATTGTTAGTCCATTATGTTGTTCAGACATGAAAGATGCAGAATCATGAAAGCAGCTGAATGTAAATGGAAGAAGTTAAAGAGTATTGTAAAGGGTTCGTAAAGTGGGTCCCAGGAAAGTTGTGAAGGATGGGAAAGAGCTGCTGTGGATCAAAAATAGTGCTCAAAAGCTGTGACCAAAAGCAATGAGGGCATCATCTTAAATTTAAACATAACCAAAGCATTACAGATAAACAAAAACTGAATGAAGCCAAAATCAGTGTCAGGGGAGCAGTGCGTGAAGCATTCACTGAATTCAAAAATAAAATTCTATCTACCCATCTCCCAAAGTAAGTCCCAAGAAGTTTCTATCTTGTACTGAATCAGTGAATGGATCAAAGAATCTGACCAGTCGCAGTGACCATACTGGGACCAAAGCAGAGCACAATAGAGAGAAGGTCAAAATCTTTTTTTAAAATTATTTCACAGATTAGGACCATAATGTAGTTCCTCCTTTCAGTTGTTGCATAAACATCAGAGTGACAGATATTGAAACAAGAAGTGTTAAGATAGGAAATCAACTAAATTCGCAAAAGGGGAAAGACAAATGGACCCGATGGCCAAACTCAGAAGCAAGCAGATAACAGCACACAAGTTTGCCAAGTCCATGACTACTGCAAAGCAATGATGCAACTCTGCGCAGTTGTCTTTTGATCAAAATATAAGCATATAGTGTGTACCTGGATTCAAGAGTTCCTAACAAATAGGACATAGCATGTCATCACTAACAGAGAGAAGTCTTATGATGTAATAATAGTTTCAGGCATCACACTGTAATACGACAATTACTGTTCACAATTTGCCACATACTCTGCATTTCCAGCAGTTATTTTGATTTAACATTTACGATATCTGGACGGTACTGGGACTTGCTTATTTATCAAGTATTTTAATTTAAAACAACAAAAACTTGAGGTAGGACTATCAACAACGTAGTAAAAGACAGATAGCTGCTTGCCATAAAGAAGACACATTTCAAGTTTCGGATAGGCACAATTAAAAGAATAAAAAATAAAAAGGCATTCTGGCCTGAGGTGCTGGAGTTGACACTTGTGTGTGTGTGTGTGTGTGTGTGTGTGTGTGTGTGAGTGAGGTGCAATTGTTTGTGTGTGAATGGTGTGTGTTTCTCTTTGACTCATGAAGGCTGTGACCAAAAGCTTTATGTAAGTGTCTTTTAATTGTGCCTGTCTGCAACTTGATGTATCTTCTTTATGGTAAGTATTGTAATTTGGTAGATTTTTCTGTGTATGTGTAAGATCACTCTCTGCTGAGACAGGTGGCTCAGTGCCATGCATACTTCATGTTTGCTCAATAAATGTGTTTTCAGAGTAAAGTATTAGTTCTTGATGACAATCCCATTCTTGTAACTAATACACGACTTCATGATGGTTTGCTGGAAATAGTTTAGCAATTATATACAACTGCTCGCTCATGATAAGATCTGTACCTAAGGAGTGGAAAATTGCTCAGGTCACACCAATACCCAAAAAGGGAAGTAGGAGTAATCCACTAAATTACAGGACCATATCACTAACACTGATTTACAGTAGGGTTTTGGAACATATACTGTATTGAACATTATGAAGTACCCTGAAGAAAACGATTTATTGACACGTAGCCAGCATGGATACAGAAAGTATCGTTCTTGCGAAACGCTACTAGCTCTTTATGCTCGTGAAGTAATGAGTGCTATTGACAGGGGATGTCAAATTTATTCCATATTTTTGGATTTCCAGAAGGCTTTTGACAATGTTCCTCACAAGCGTCTTATAACCAAACTGTGTGCCTATGGAATATTGCCTCAGTTATGCGACTGGATTTGTGATTTCCTGTCAGAAAAGTCACAGATCGTTGTAATAGATGGAAAGTCACCGTGTAAAACAGAAGTAATATCCAGTGTTCCCCAAGGAAGTGCTATAGGCCTTCTACTGTTCCTGATCTACAGTAACAACATAGGAGACAATCAGAGTAGCTGTCTTAGATTGTTTGCAGGTGATGCTGTCATTTACCATCTTGTAAAGTCATCAGATGACCAAACCAAATTGCAAAATGATTTAGATAAGGTATATGTATGGCACGAAAAGTGGCAGTTGACCCTGAATAAAGAAAAGTGTGAAGTTATTCACATGAGTACTAAAAGAAATTTGCTAAATTTCGATTATGTGATAAGTTACACAAAACTGAAGGCTGTAAATTCAATAAATACTTTGGGATTACAATTACAAATAACCTAAATTGGAATGATTACATAGATAATGTTGTGGGTAGAGCAAACCAAAGACTGTGATTCATTGGGAGAACACTTAGAAGGTGCAACAGGTCTACTAAAGAGACTGCTTACACCACGCTTGTCCACCCTATTCTGGAGTATTGCTGTGTGGTGTGGGATCCGCATCAGATGGGACTGACAGATGACATCGAAAAAGTACAACAAAGGGCAGCTCGTTTTGTATTATTGCGAAATAAGGAAGATAGTGCCACAGAGATGATATGTGAATTGGAGTGGCAATCATTAAAACAAAGGCGTTTTTTGTTGTGATGGGATTTTCTCATGAAATTTCAATCACCAGTTTTCTCTTCCAATTGCGAAAACATTCTGTTGGCACCCACCTACATAGGGAGAAATGATCATCATGATAAAATAAGATAAATCAGGGCTCATACAGAAAAATTTAAGTGCTTGTTTTTCCCACGTGCCGTTCGAGAGTGGAACGATAGAGACACAGCTTGAAAGTGGTTCACTGAACCCTCTGCCAGGCACTTTATTGTGAATAGGAAAGTAATCACCTAGATGGAGATGGAGATGAGATACCAGGAAACTTGGATATTGACACCAATGTGGCTCCAATAAAGCTATACAAAAGCCATTGCTTTCACAGGCAGGAGCCCAAGTACAAACAACACATTCCTTCAATAATCTGCATCGTTAAGTTGCCAACAATGTGTGTCAGAAGAACATCAGGCAAACAGCAGTGTTTTCAGGAGATGCTGTTCAGGCTTAGTGCAAATTACTAAAGCAATTTGACTATGTCATGAAATACGACAGGTGGAATACATAGTGTACCTTGTGTCTTTCCAATATCTACTTTTATTTGGACATTACAGCCCAGCAATGGAGTGAAAACAATGAGGAAAGGTGCAAAAGCTGGAACAAATTCTGGCATAAATTAAGAAAACATCTGATGACAACAAGTAGCAGTTTCATATAACTTAAGTGTAGAGCCCAGCATCATTGGGAGATGACACAGTCATATATTCAAAGTGTAATGTCACTGGGTTACACAGTGCACTTGCATAAATATCATACCAATGGCAGTCTTGAGCAACCACGAGGATCTCCTATCACTAACATAGCAAATAGTTAGAGAAGAAATACAAGAGTTTATGATTGTTCATGTTGAACCCAGACAACCAAAGTAGTAACAGTGGATGTTGAATCCAGCCAGGAGGGAGACTAATGAGGAAGAACTGTGAAACTCCAGATATGAACCACAACCATCACACAACATCCAAAGTTCTTGAAAGATAAAACTGACTTCCTCAACAAATCAATCATCTCACAGAAAAATGGACATTTGGAGGATGGAAGGCACTAATTTAGGATTCACTGGGCATATTGTGTGCTGCCATAAATAAAGGAGAAGAGTGCAAAATGAGTTTTCATTCTGTGGAGGATGTGAGTAGATTTGAAACTTTCTGACTGATTAAAACTGTGTGCTGGCCTGGGACTTGAATGAGGTACCAACATCATACGTTTGGACCCTAATCCGGCATACAGATTTCATCTGCCAGGAAGTTTCAAGAAGAGAAGTATTTGACAACTATTATGCCGCAAGATGTGATACAAAACAAACATTCTGTGTATGCTAGGGAAATGCAGATGATTACTGCTGATCTGGAGGATGAAGGGTGCCACCTTTAACTGATCAATATCGTTCTCCAAGATGCTGCTATTGTTCACCTTTGCCATTTAGAGGTCCAGTAACTCATCTAGGCACTACAAGTAGGAAAAGTAAAGAAGGCATCCATCTATGGAAGTGAGGCCACCAGAGATGAATATCCACCATAAATGATAGTTGCCAAGATTTCGGGAAATTACTTTGAAGACCAACCTATCCAGGCACTTGTCAAATTTGGCGTATCGTTTCCTGTGATATCAGACGCTTACTATCAGCAACTGAAGTAGTATGTAAGTAACAGTTTATTAATACAGTAGTTAAAGAACGTGGTTCAATATTATATAGGTTCTGGTTGATACAACTGAAAGGGCTCCTCCTGATATGGTGTGAGTGAGGTGAAGCCATGATGTTTACCTTGACGATGTCGTGATGTAGAGTGTGACAGTACTCCATCATGACAGTAACTCCTAGGTAGAGGCTCATGTAGAAGAATACCAGTTCTGAAGGCATGGAATCCAGTGAAGTCCACGATCAGAGGAGCCGAAAGATCCGAGGGTGATAGCTGGTGGAGCATTGCGGATGCTGCAATATATCTTCCATGGGTGCATGTGGAACTAACAAGACAGAGGAAAGCCAGTGTCAGAGAAGGTGAAGGTTCCAACAATGATGACTAGTGGATTGGTGATACGAGCTGGTGTGGGCTCCAATCGATGGATCATTAGGTGCGATAGGCATGGAGCATAAGCGTAAATGTTAGATTGTGCGCCCTACTTGTGGCTGAGCAGCATCTTTAATAGGCAGCAAGTGGATGGATGTGCATGTGGCGCTTGGTAAGCTCTTGACCCACAGATGTAACATAGTGCTACAATTGCAATGCTATTGTCATTGATGTGTGTGCTCTTTGTGAGCAATATTGATGCCTCTGGTGGTGCCTTCTGGAGGTTGACTTGTCAGCAGGCATGCTTGTATTTGTCAGCTATATTGTTGCCAAACATACAGTGCACTTGCATTGTTCAGTACAAATACTGAGTCTTGTGGACGAACACCAGGACCAAGACTATCCACTGGTCAGAGGTGATTTGCCAGACACAGAACTGACCAACATATGGCTGAGTATATGGCAGTTACAAGGGCATGCTTAAAGCTTTTTAAATGAAACAATTGTTGTAACATTCTATATCTTCATTCTTCATGTCTACATATCTGCAACCCTTGGCTTCTACAGGTCTCTGAATTGTAGCCTACAACATGACACAGAGTAAAGTAACTATATCAGTGTGTGAGAAACAGCATGCTGTAATTGAATTTTGAATTCAAGGACTTTGTCCATATATGGTGCACCAACACCTTTAGCATGACAATCAAGCCAGTGCATTAGGTTCACTGTCATTGATCATCATCCATACAGTCCTGACTTGGTCCCATCCGATTTTCATCTGTTCCCAAAACTGAAAGAACATGTTTGAGGGGTTCAATTTGATACTGAGGAATTGGTGCAAGCAAAAGTGAGGTTGTGACTCCATCAAAGAAGTCAAACATTCTACAATGAGGGTAGCAAGAAACTGGTCTCTCATTGGGAGAAATGTGTTCATCACTGGGGCAACTTCTTTTCAGCACACCCTCATTTGTTCCCAGATATTTTGGTGATGGTTGCAAACAGAAAACACATCCAGCCAACAGGAATCGGTGTTGTGAGAATAACTTTCAGTGAGAGACTGCAAGCCTTAAAAATTGATGTTTTTATATAATATTATCCTTGGACAGAACATTGTATAAAGGAATTACGAGTTAGTGAAATGGAAATGGTTTCTCTTTATCCCAGCTCATTTATGTGATGTTTCCTGGGTGGTAGACTGCATGTAATATATAGTGAGTTCTCAAGTACCACATAAGTGACACTTTATTAACATAGCACAGAATAAAAATAAAATTTCTGGTAGATACAATGGAAGAGTTCCTCCTGGTTTATGTACATGGCAAAGCCAAGAGACCATCATGACCTGGGTCATGAAAATGTCATGATGTAGCTCATGACAATAATCTGTCAAAGCGGGTATGGCCAGCATGAAAGGTCATAGTGTAAGCATATACTGCTTGATATCAATCGTGTCTTAAGTAGGCCACAGATGGAAGGATATCACTCAGTGAACACGTGACTTACAGATGCACCATAAGCCCTGCAATTGCAGAACTGCTGTCTGTCATGTGTACATTGCTTGTGGTTGAGGCTGGCACATCTGGTGGTGGCACCTGCTGGAGCTTGCATGTTAACAGGTGTATTGTCAGAATTCTGGAAATGTCGTCCAAGCTGTGGCTAAGCCATGTCTCCACAATTTCCTTTCTTCCAGGAGTTGTAGTCTTGCAAGGTTTGCAGGAGAGTTGTGAAGTTTGGAAGGTAGGAGACAAGGTACTAAAGGAAGTAAAGCTGTGAGGACAGGTCGTGAGTCATGATTGAGTGGCTCCATCAGTAGAGAACTTGCCCAAAAGTCTCAGTCTGGCAAACAGTTTTAATCTGCCAGGAAGTTTCAGGTGTGTTACTGTCTGTCAGCAGTAAAGTTTCAAAACTAGTGACGTTCAGCACATACTGTTTTTGGTGGAGGACAGCGTTGGAGGCGACTACCCACTCACTGTAGGTGTTGTGCCAGAGACAGAACTGATCAGCAGATGACCAAATATATGGCATCTCCTCCCCCTTAAGGAAAAAGATGGTGAAGTCATCTTCATATTGGCAGCAGATTCTACACCCCTTCCCCTGTGGTGGGAGACTGGTGCTGATGATGAGTGCAATGTCAACAATGAAGAGCGGTTTCGATGGGCATCCACAAGGAAGCTGTGCCTACCACCATGCTGCATGTGATGTCCAAGGGAGTTGAGACCTCTTGGTAGCGTTGACCCTGTCCCTGGAATGGGGGTGCTGAGGTTATAACAGTTGCTGCAGAGGGTGTTTGCAGTCTTGGTTTGTTTGTGAAGGAATTTGGTGAGAGGCTTCAAATGAGAATATATGCCGGTTCTTGGTTACGGTGATGACGATAAGAATTGCTGTGGCACTCTCATGATGAAGGTTAGCTGTGGTTGTATCTTCTTGGTGAAGGCAGGATGCAGGGGTCAGTGTCAGATGCAGGTGACAGGAGGAGCGATGGTGCTGGCAAGGGAAACAGAATGTGCAGAGATTTGAGCCTGGTTGGTAGGAGCAGAGAACATGCGTGAGGAGCATGCAAGTGGCCCTGTGGTGATGAATGTGCTGGGAGGCACTGAGGTCATGCCTGGGAAGCCTGAAAGCAGGCCTGAGGTGACAGTCACACCATTAACTTGAAGGTCGTACATGAAGAAGAAGAGACTACACGTGCTGGAAGGCATAAACTGTGGTCATTGAGTTTGTGTGGAAGGAGCAAGATAGTGGGCCTTTTGCATGGATGCACTGTGGCACTGAGGTCATGTGTTAGGAGCACAATAGTGCAGGAGCCAGTAGGAAGTCTCAAAACAATGGGGGCCAGTAGGGAAGTATGAAGTACGAGAAGGTGATCGACAGATGTGGCGTGTACATGTGCATAGAGGAAGGCCAGTAGGGAGGCCCTAGATGGTTGTTGCCATAGCATGTGTAGGAGCAGGCAGGGAGAGGTGGAGCAACAGAGGAAGTGAAGAAACCATCACATAGTCACAAGTCACTCTGTCTTGATGTGGGCACAAAATGCTGTGCCAACCTTGTGAGGAAGACTGGTCATGGCTGCATCTCCTTCATGAAAGCATGATGCATAGAAACAGTGTTGGGTGCAACTAAAGGAAGGTGGCATCTGGGCAGGACAAGGCGGCATGTGGATCCGGTTGCTGTGATGCCAGTTGATGGCCACTGGGAATGATGATGGAATGCTCATTGCCAAGTAATGTGTTGCGCCATTCTCATACAAGAGGCCGGTCATTGCTTCATCTCTGTGCCAAAAGTGAGGTGAAGCAGGAGCAGCATCAGGTGTGGCCAGGGGGCTTGTGGCTAAGCACAGATGTTCCTGGTGCTGGGTGGAGAAGGCATTCCAAGGTTGTATCTTTTTAGAGAATGGGCAGAGTGAGGGGGCTGCACTGGTTGCGGCTGGAAGGAATGTAGATGTGAACCTCATTGCCAATTGATGTGTGTCTCCCTTGTATAAGAAGCTAGCCATGGTTGTAGCTTCCTGGTGAATGTGTAGGACAGCAGAAACAGCCAGTAAATAAGGTCCAGTGCAGTGAAAAAGGAGCTGTACTCTTGTTGACAGTTGGTGTGCCCTGGGCTGTGTTCCCCTTGAGAGGAATGCCAGACATGACTGTATATTCCTGATGAAGGTATGTACTAGCACAACAACACAGGTACAATGGCAGATGAGTCCTGTTGCTGTAGTGTGTACACTTTATCCTCATGGCCAACCGATTTCAGGAGCAAAGACACCCTCAGGATGAGGCCGGCCATGGGTGCAATGTGAGGAGCAGCAGAAGTTATGTTGGGCATGGTTGGAAGAGGGTGGCAGCCGGACAGTGGGTGAGACTAAATGCTACCAGGATGTTAAGTTATCCTCATTGTCAGATGATGTGTCCTGATTGTAGGCTGCATCCATATCTAAGTGGCACATTATTAACACAGCACAGAATGTAATATAGTTTATGACAGGTACAGCTGAAAGAGATCCTCCTGATCTAGTATGAACTTGACAGAGCCAAGAATTTGTTGTGACTCAAGTCATAACAATTTCATGACATAGGTCATGACAAAAGTCCATTGAGTCAGAGAAGCTCTGACTGAAGAGCCACTGGGAGTGTTAAGACTGGAGCGGGAGTGTATGCTGCTTGATAGTGGTTGAGCCACAGCTTAAGTAGGCCACAGGCAGAAGGATGTCCCATATTCATCAGTGAACACATGATTTGCAGATAGAGCATAGTCCCTGCGATTGGAGCACTGCTTGTGATCAAGGCACCTTTGTTAATGTCTTCAGTGGTCAGCATGTCAGCAGGCATGTTATTGTCTGTCAGTAGTAGTGTTTCCAAAACACACAGTGCACTAGTGACACTTGGCACGTACTGTCTCCGGTGGAGGAGTGCGTGGAACACTGGAGCAGACTACCTACTGGTTGTAGGTGTGCTGGAGGCAGAAGTGGCCAGCGTATATTGAGGCATATGGCGTGCCGGGCAACCATAGGATGACAACTGCCTACCACAGGCAGACAAATGGCCTCCTAACAAGATGCTGGCAGATATGCATTCAATTTTTGTAAAATACATAACTTAAAACTGCAAGATAATTATTCTCTGCTATTGCAACTGTGAAAACAACTGTAGCATAAAGAAATCATTAGGAAAGCATGTCTTTTGCATTGTGTGTAAATAAACCGGGCACTAAAGAAAGAAATAAAAAGTTTTACTTAAGTTACTACATTGTAGACAAAAACAAATTATCATGTGATGCCATTAAAAGCTGCAAACAGAGCCCCTCATAGGATCTCTCATTAATAGTATGAACTCATTCTAAAGGAACTGTAGCATTCACTTCTTTGGTGACTAAACAGAAAAATGATTTGCAATTATAGTTAGGGTTTCATTTTGAGTGGGTTTCCAACAGAAATAAAAAGTGATGGTGATAAAATGATTATACTGGGATTTTCAAATTAAGTCAAAATAGTTTACTGGAGCACTCAAATCTTTTTCTTGTGTGCAGTAGCTTTTCACAGTAGTTTCAAGTGTTTCACTGTGATATTCACTGATAAGCTAAAACATTACGACCACTGCCCACCGCCACACTGGATGCCACCTGATGGTGTTGCCGGCACATGATACATTAACAAAAGTATGTAAGCAGAGCAGACATGAATAGGGGATCACCCTAGCGAAGGTATGGGGAAATCCATCGAGATAAGCAACTTTGACAATGGGCAGATTATTATTATCCAGAGCCTGAAAACGAATATCTCAAAAGCGGGTAAGCTGGTTGAATGTTCACGTGCTACTGTTGTGAGCACTTATGGAAAATGATTGGACATCCACGACTCTTCACAGAAAGTGGGGTTTGGAGGCTTGTGTGCTCTGTAAAGTAGGATACATGGTGATCTGTGGCATCTCTCCAAAAGTGTACAATGCTGGTGCACACACAAGTGTTTTGGAGCAAACCGTCCATCGTACATTGTTGAACATGGAGCTCTGCAGCAGACCGCCCCTACATGTTCATATGTTGACCCAAAAATATCATGAGTTATGATTGCAGTGGGCATGGGACCATTGGGATTTGACCATTGATCAATGGAAATGTGTCAGCTCTTCAGGTGAATCTCATGTTTGCTACACTAAGTCGATGGTTGTCTCTACAAATGCTGTCATCGAGATGAACAGTGGCTCAAAATGTGCAGTGCACTATGGATGCAGGCTGGTGGGAGCAGTATTATGCTATGGGGGACATTTTCCAGTTCTTGCATGGGACATTTGGTAGTAATTGAAGACACACTGACAGATGCGAACCACCTTCATCCCTTCATGCTTCATGTGTTCCCTGATGGCAATGTCATCATTCAGAAGTATAATTGTCCTTTCATGGAGCCACAACCGTGCTAAAGTTGTTTGAGGAGCATTATAGTGAACTCACATTGATGTCTTGGTGACCAAATTCACCTGATGTAAATCCTATGGAACCCATTTGGGTCGCTATTGGGCACAATCACCATGTAAGCATACCAGTGGACCATTATTTACACAAATTACATGATCTGTGTGTAGCCATTGAATGTCACATGCCTCCACAAACCTACCAACAAATTGTCAGGTCCCTGATACACATAATCAGTGATTTATTTCGTTCCAAAGACGAGCAAACAAGCTGTTACACAGGTGGTCATAATGTTTTGGCTCATCAGTGTAGTGCTTCTTGTGTATATTATTGCAAATCTTTTTTTTCATATTTTTACTATCAGAATTCTGTGAACTTAGTTATTCTCAAAAAGGAAAACATATGTACACAGACAGCCCCTGTGTCAGAAGGTGACAATGGTAGTCACAGAGAGATAGAGAGAGAGAGAGAGAGTGTGTGTGTGTGTGTGTGGTTTACATGCTTGCTTTCTGTCATTATATATGTGTAGTGACATGTTCCATGACCAAGCTGCTTGGGCTGTTATGCTTCAATAAAACCTGAGAAGAATACAATTACAAGAAATCATATAGATTCCAGGTATTTTTCTGAATCATCAGCTTGCTGGCATGTCGATCACAGTGGTTACTTTGGGGTGCTAATACACAATGTCACTGCACCCATCACATTTTCAGATGTCACCTAATTTAGTTTGACAGACTGAGCAGTATGAGGAGGAGGAGGAGGTTCTATATCTACATCTACATCCATACTCTGCAAGCCACCTGATGGTGTGTGGCAGAGGGTACTTTGAGTACGTCTATCGGTTCTCCCTTCTATTCCAGTCTCGTACTGTTTGTGGAAAGAAAGATTGTCGGTATGCCTCTGTGTGGGCTCTAATCTCTCTAATTTTATCCTCATGGCCTCTTCGCGAGATACACATAGAAGGGAGCAATATACTGCTTGACTCCTCGGTGAAGGTATGTTCTCTAAACATCAACAAAAGCCCATACTGAGCGTCTCTCCTGCAGAGTCTTCCACTGGAGTTTATCTATCATCTCCATAACACTTTCGCGATTACCAAATGATCCTGTAATGAAGCGCACTGCTCTCCATTGGATCTTCTCTATCTCTTCTATCAACCCTATCTGGTATGGATCCCACACTGGTGAGCAATATTGAAGCAGTGGGCAAGCAAGTGTACTGTAACCTACTTCCTTTGTTTTCGGATTGCATTTCCTTCGGATTCTTCCAATGAATCTCAGTCTGGCATCTGCTTTACCGACAATGAACTTTATATGATCATTCCATTTTAAATCACTCCTAATGCCTACTCCCAGATAATTTATGGAATTAACTGCTTCCAGTTGCTGACCTGCTATATTGTAGCTAAATGATAAAGGATAAAGTTTAACATCCCGTCGAGAACTAGGTCATTAGAGATAGAGCACAAACTCAGATTATAAAAGGATAGGGAAAGAAGTCAGTCATGCCCTTTCAAAGGAATTTACCTGAAGCAATTTAGGGAAAGCATGGAAAACCTAAATCAGGCTGGACAGTTGCATGTTTGATCCATCGTCCTCCCGAAAGCATGTCCAATGTGCTAACTGGTGTGCCATCTTTCTTGGTAAGTAACAGTCCTACATTGTTAGAAAATTAGACCAGGGATGCGCAGTATTCAAAATGAAGGGTATGAGTTTTCCCTCACATGATTTTCCTAAGGAAGTAGTTGTTGCTGATGCTATATGCAGCATGCAGCAATATAGACCAGCAGTGATACTTGACAGCTCCTCCTGAGTGTCACCCTTACCATTTATCCAGTATAGTGCTCTAAAACAAGCTGAAGCATGTCTCTCATTACTGCCTAAAACTTTTTAATACCAACACTAAAGTTGTGTTAAGTTTAAATGTTTTTGAACGTACCCTCTTACTTAATAACAGCCAGATGTATTAATGATTGCTTCTTATACACGCCATTGGTTCGGGGTGAAGCAAATTCTGTTCATAGGATTTCATAAAAAAAAGAAAAAAAAACATACTTTATTCATCACTATTTGAGAAGTCATATTTTTCATTGCTACCCTTGAACTAAGTAGTAATCTGATTTTCTGCATCCAGCGCATGCAAATAGTCATCAGACCAATGTGTCGTACGCCATTTGTCACAACAGGAAAATCTTACTTTTGTCTACGTTGATCATTAATTAATACATATATAAATTTGAATTCTGTAGTGTTTTTATATCCTGTGATATAGATGATGGACAAGGATAGCATTCTAGTGACTGACATTTAATATCTACAACATCACAAGTCACTGTGCAGTTTGTAGTGGAGAGTTCTCCTGGTACGCTACCATTTCTTATCTTACCTGCTCCATTAATGAAAGATGTGTAGGAAGAACGATTGTCAGAAAACCTCCATATGAACTCTAATTTCTCCGATTTTCTCCTCATGTTCATTTCATGAGACATATATGGGAAAAAGTAATATATTACCTAACTCTTTGTGGCATAAATTGTATCAGAATTTCAACAGTAAACATTCCATTCATTGACAGCACCTCTCTTCTAGAATCTACCACTTGACCTTGTTGAACATGCTTGTAATCTCTCACGGCTATTAAATTCAACTGTAACAAAACATGGATCTTTTCTAGCTCTTCTGCTAATACAACTTGGTAAGAGTCACAGACCGGTGATCAGTTGAGATTCACTCAAGAAAGAAATAGCTTACAAAAGTATTTCTTTCATTGATGATCTTTATTTCCTTAAGATTCTCTCACTGAATCTCAGCCTGACATCTGGTTTTTCTACATTTTGTTTTATGGTCACTCCACATTAGGCTGCTGTGCATAGTTACTACTGGGTATTAGTTACTGTGTGCATTGATTTACTGCCAATAATGGGGCTGTCAAAGGTATAAGCTACAGGCACTCTACACTCAAGTTTTGTAGCCTATATAAACAAAACTGACAAAAAAACTTTTAAAGTATTTTATAATATTTGCTTAAAAAGCTTAACGAGGGATGGTTGTACAGCTAATCATTTTGTGAAGTTGAAGATATTGATGGAATTTGGTGTAGGTGCAGCAAGTTAGAAGGACAAAGAATAGAATTATGTAAATTTGAAGAATAGTATGCTGAGTAATAGTGACTGTGTTGGATGATATGAAGGTATGGATATATCCAGGAAAGAATGAGGAAGAGATAATTTAGAAACAGAATCTGAAACTTAGCTTTTGGAATACGAATATCAGGAGAAGACCTTGATGAGAATAAGGAAAAAGTAGTTCTGTTACATCTGAAAAGATAGGTTAATATCATAAAGTATTTCATGGCTATTTAGAGGGAGTTGGTTTAAGTTTCATTAGGCGAGGATATGGAGAATGTGCTGATGTGTCCCAGCTCTTCATGAGCTTTAGAATGATGATTTGTAAATGATTCCATCTCTAATACCCTTGCCAACCTTCATTCAAGAGGCTTATTGAAACCTAGGCATTCACAGCCACACTTCATACCAGTCTTCGTACGTATACTCCACTGCTCTGCATATTTCACCAAATTCCATGCATTCTAAACGATTTGTTCCAGTTGTTGGAATCATCATGGGTGTGTAAGCATTGTTCATTACACTTAATCTGTTCATACAATTAAATGTTCTGAAATTCTGATATTCCATTTTGCAAGGAATGCTTTAGAGTAAACTTGCGCTGTGCTATCGGGTGAGGTCGTACTTTTCTTTTCTCATGTTACAATTCTGGATAGTAGAATGACTGTTTTCAGAAACCAGCTATTCTAAATTTCATTAAAACATTTTGACTAGCGTCATTCCACAGTCAGATTGGCATTTCTTTGAAGAATGAGTCCAGTTGTTTGTTTGGCAACCAAGGATGCGATTGCTGCATGCAGCAATTGTTAACGCGTAGGACAGTATTTCAAGTTTATGAGTGACAACGGGTAAATATTCAAAACATTTTCATGGAATAATTATTTGATGGGAATGGACTACGGGAATAAATTTTCGCAATTTACAAGAATAAAAAAATTAAAGATAAGTCAATTTACATAAGTTGAGATTTAATTTTTAGTGAGTTTGCAAATGGGCGCATAAAGCTATAATGAATTTCTTCGTTAATTTTTACAAAATGTCATAAATATGAAATCTCATCAAAAATGATGTGCAATACAATAGGCCTCTGCATTTTTGTTATGAGATCATTCAGAAACCACAAGACGAGGAATTGAAAGAGAAAATTTTACATTCTGTATTCTACACGGTAGTAATGCAGACTGTTTACTACGAATATGGGCAGTGAAGGGCATTATCACGTTTACATCAAATGTTCGTGTTCTTAACTGTGGAGAATAGAGTGATTGTTCGCCGCCACTTGTTCACAGAGAGCTTCATTATATACATGAAATACTGTTCATTCCCTGTATTACTCCTCTGTTGGGCGCACTAATTCAGATTTACGGATTCGAAGCAAATCAGCCCACGTTTCTTTTGGCGATGTTTGTAACAATAGCGATATCTTCTGTAAGAAATGAATTGCCGAGGCGCTAAAGTTACGTCCTCATCTTCTCCCCATGGCTGTCTTTTGTTAATAAACCAGCGACACGTGTTTCACATGCGCGGAATATGTGACGTACCGGTACTAGTTTTGTTGTCTTCCTTGTTCCACAGTGATTTTCATGAAGCGCATGTACAGCTTGCATTTCATGAGTTACGTAATTCAGTCACCACGCTCTCAGACCTACCTGTAACAGATAGTGTCAGCATGTTTCGTTCTTTTCGTGAATGCGTCATAAGAAGGGTTTGTCCAGATTGATTGTTATGCCTTTCGTGTAATGCTTCGTAGACAAGTTTTATGCTAATGATGTTTGTGTTCGTTTTATTCAGAACTTATTCATGTTCACAGTTAACGTGAGAAGTCTAGAAAAGTTTATTGTCGTTTTTGTTAGTTTGTGGCTCGCGTACTTCAGTTGCTCGTCATAGCTACCAACGTGATATGAGTTCTCTACGTTTCTGCACTTGCCGTTTATTCGTGCTGACAGGCAGAGCAAATTAACAGTAAAATTTCAGAGTACTTACGTTATCCTAGGGTAACAGTTTGAAAAGCAGTCAGTGTAAAGGCGGTACCACAGATACGGGACAATCGATTTGTTTGTCTTGAACGTTGGCAGCCCTTGTTCGCACCGAAAATACGCCGGACGGCCCGCGCGGCGGCGATTGGCTGGCTGGTGTATTGATCCACGCCTCTCAGAGCCCAGCGGCATTTCGTCGTCTGCGCTCGAGCTGCAAGCAGGTCTTCTGATGGGGATCCTCGCATACCGTTATATTATTCATGTGTACGTACCGAGGTGAATGCCACGAACCCCATGAAGTTTGTCGGTCAACCTAGGTAACCCGACGAACTATTCGGAATGTCGTGTTGCGAAACAACGACCGCGATATCTCCGCAGGAAGAAGATTGCCTCAAGGTTCGAAAGTGGTGGTGTTTTTTGTTGTCCAGTATCTTCACATTCTTAGCAGGACTGCTGGTAGTATTGTTGTGGAGAGCCTTCGCGTTCTTGTGTTGCCGCAAAGAACCAGAATTTTCTCCAAATGACCCGAAACAGAAAGAACAGAAAGCCGCCCGACAGGGCAAGCAGGAGTTCGAAGGGACTTTTATGACAGAAGCGAAAGACTGGGCTGGGGAGCTGATTTCTGGTCAGACTACAACGGGGAGAATTCTGGTAAGTAATCAACTTTTTACTGATAAGAGGTGTCTCTAACTGATTATTAAACTTCCATGACTGAATGTTCACATCTTATTTTGTGCACTAATGACCCAACAAAGGAGTGGTTACCAAGAAGCTTTGATTTTAAAGATACCGGCATGAACAGTGCAGTAATATTGTATCAGTACGGTTTATCTCAGTCATGGCATTCAGCAGCCATGGGAGCATTTTAAATACAGTGTTAAAAGGGCTCTCACTTGATTTTTACTGGCTAACATCAGATGACACATGCAGAAAAATCGTGTTGTAGTGAAATAATGCATGTAGTGAAAGCAACAAATTTTTCATTTCAGATTGATGTTATTTCTGCTTGCTGCACTTCACATAACTAAAACTGTAAATAGGTGCGTGTATGTGTGTGTGTGTGTGTGTGTGTGTGTGTGTGTGTGTGTGTGTGACAATTCTGAGGGAGCCTTCAAAAGCAAAACAAAAATTTTGATTTCTTCTGGAGGAGGTGCGGAATTTACATCTTGTTGTCTGAGCTCTCGTTTCTCTTTGCTACATTTCAGCCTGCGAAACAGGATCGTAAGTAGAACAGTTCTCCTGTTGTTTCTAGAATACTCCATGCCACGACAGACTTTGATGGAAAGTAAATTTTGCTAACAGTTGAAAATAAAGTAAGTAATCCGTAGTGTCGTCTAAATTTACGCCTTTTAAATTTCCATTAACTGGAAGCAAGTAATGCCTGATTGATTAATTGTCTGTCCTACATGCTCTGTGACTAAACCAACGGGAGAGTTATGTAAGACTCAGAAGACTGAGAAGTAGTTTTCATAGTTTCATTTTTTCAGTAGTGTTGTCAGCCTTGAATCACATCAGGATGTTTTCATACAACCTAAATCACAGAGACCGAAAATTAACTCGCTTAAAGAACTAATTAAATATAGGTAACTTAAATTATGAATTTTCTGTTGACGCTAGGTGGATATGAGCATCAGATCTGTTTCATGTTGAGTAAACCCAGTTTACATTGTTCCAGAGAATGACAAAACTCGAAGATTCATATGGTCAATAGACTACTGGCGGAAGTTTATCCGACTGGCGCTCCTCAGAAGCGAAAATTGGAGTTAGATAACGACATCTGAAACGAAAAGAAGTCTATCTGTCCCATGAGGGACGAACAAAAGTCTGGAACAACAACTTAACGGAGAATAAATTTTGATTCTAACTGAAAGTCCTTTAATTATTCACTTTTCTCATTTGTAAATTATCGTATTTCATCCTTAGTTTTGTTTTTCATTTTTTCGTGTCCTATTTTCATACAAACTGAGCTCACTTGAAATTTTTTTCCAGAAATAACTGAAAGCCGATACTTTCCCTGTCGTATAACGATTACATGAAACATAATTGCTAAACTGCTGTGTTCTGCTAATGATTTCAAATTAGTAAAAAGTTTATTTCAGCGCAACAAATTTGGCAAGATGCATTGCTGTACAACCAGTGGTAAGTACGTGAAATTTCCTCTCCTGTGCTGGTTTGTTTCACTTCAGTCGTCTAATTTGCTTCGTCTGTAGTTAGCACTGGACTACTGTCTATCATCATTTGTCAAAAGTGCAGGAATTTTCTTTGTACACGCTGCGTCAGATCTTTAGGAAACGGTCGAATGAAGTGCGTTTCCATTCTGGCGCTCACTGAATCTCTGAAATCGCGCACCGGAAAATACTAGTTTATTTCCGCTTCCGTTTGCTGCTGAGTCTAAGTTGGAATTACAGTCATCCTGTTTCTCTTCCCCCCCCCCCCCCCCCCTCCCTTCCCGTGCCTTTATCAGCGACTTCGTTTCCTCTCGAGAGCTGAAACAGACTCACATGTTCTGTACCTATTATCAGCCTGATTTGTTTCGAAAGATTTAATCAGAAATAGTCTAGAGTTATGAAGGCAAAAGCGAGACTTGCATTTCTGATGCTACTTGGATTTCTGTCATCTAAAGCGTCCCAGGATATGACAAGATATTTGCTTAATGAAAGCTGTGAGTGCTTTTCCTTGCCATTCTCTAATGTTAACGACAATGCGCTCTTTTTGTATCCGGATGAATGCGATGCAAGTTTCTATTATAGGCCACCTAATGAAGCAGTCAAATTTTGTTCTGAGAGTGTAATGTTTTTCAATGAGAAAAATTTCAACCAGGCATTTCTTATTGGCTTATTGGTGATTTTCGATCCATATTGTGGTATAATATACGTCAAATTCGTAAATCTGGGTGATGTAAGTACCCTACTTACCTATATAGTTAACACACAAATTTAAATTCCGATATACTTTTATAGGTCATTTTAGACACGTGAAGTAAGTTTACTTTCGAATGATTCCAACGATTTATAGTTATTAGTATAAAACAGCAGAACATGATGACTATACTCCAGTTATTGTCAAACTGAGAGCAATTTGCCTGCAGTCTTCATTGATAAAGTATCATGGCTACGTAGTTCAGATCCTTATGGCACAGAATGTATTAATTGATGTACGAGGGCGTACTGAAAAGTAAAGCTTCCGAATTTATTTGAAGCCTCTTAAAGCTTTTTAAATAAAACAAATGTTAACATTCTACGTCTTTTTTCTTCATGTTTGCATACTTGAAGCCCTCTGCCGCTATAGGGCTCCAATAGTAACGTGTAACATGGCGGTGTGTAACATAGCTATGTCGGTGAATGAGAAACGGCGTGCTGTAATCGAATTTCGAATTCTAAGAGTTCGTCCGCACTTAGAGCACCATCTCCTTCTGCATAACAATGCCAGACTACACAGAGCCCTGCGACATCTGCAACAAGCCAACGCCTTGGCTTCACTGTCATCGATCATCTTGACAATCCCGACTCTGCGCCACTCGGTTTTCATGTTTGCAAAACTTAAAAGAACATCTTCGAGGACTTCACTTTGATAGCGATGAAACGGTGCAACAATACTTGAGGTTGTGGGCTTGTCAACATTCCTCAGCGACGGTACCAATAAACTGGTCTGTCACTGGGACAAATGTGTTCGACGCCGGGATGACTACGTTCAGAAATAAATACGCAGACATGAAAAATAAAGGTGTAGAATATTAATAATATTTGTATTACATAGAAAGCTATGAGTTTTCACATAAACTATACGGAGGCATTACTTTTCAGCACGCCCTCGTATGTACTTTCACCCGTTCTAGAATGTTCGTTTCAGAATAACGGAACATTTTTTGTGTTGACCTGATGTATGAATAAGTCTTTCTAATGTTTCATTGGAATTATTTAAAACTAAATATAAGAGATGCAAACAATGGTTTGAAAATGATCGCAAGCGTTCGAACCAAGTCACCGTTGCAACTGTGACGGTAAACTAAATAAATACGGAACGAAAATCGCGTAAAATGAAGGTTGCGGTAATTTGATTGACATTTAGATTGACAAGATAGTTAATACGCAACTGGGTAGCAGTTATCTGGATCTTAGGTCCAATTACATTTAGTGCTGATTAAGACGTTGACGACGGGGCCATAGAGAGGGAACAAAATGTTCGCGTAGGAAATAGATATGAAAAGAATCTGTCTTTAGTTTCAAATAGAATTTTCTGTCATCTGCCTACGTTCACAGCGGCAGCGTCAACGATTGCCAGAGGTCGCACTATAAGTTCGGCCGACAGCTAAGTCGTAGTGCGCCCGATCTTCACCAATTTTTGGCGAAATCAAGGAGGTTATAATGTATTTGAACCTTCGTAGCCGGGACGGATATCATGACGCCTCTGTGCAGTGAGCGATTGCCGCATTGCATGCGAATGACCTATATCTGTCTCGAACGTGGCGAGTACTGTAGCCTACACTCCTTCCTCGGTTATTGGAATGATCAGACAGATTTTACGAATATATGAGATGAAGAGGTAAATTTCTATTACGTACTCTAGCTGAGTCTTTGTGACATTGAAAAGGAAAATTACAAACACTCTGCACAACTTCAAATAAAGGCAGCAACACAGACGTGTCACTTAACCTTTAGTGACTGTCATTCAGCGTATGCTTGAAAAATATAAATTTTAAAATAGGATACTCCGTACACCTGAAGCACTGAAAATTGGAAACATATACACTACGTTTGCATCACCTTGCTGGCATAAAAACACCAGCAAGCAGCAACAGTAATTCGGAGACGTCTAATGCCCAAATACCACTATCCAAAAAAGATCCATTTTATGCATCAAAATTGACATACACCGCCTTTCTCACTTGAGGTTACATTCTATAATTTTGCCTACGTTGCAGATGACACACTGTATTAAGTGTTGACACGAGGCTAAGACGGCTAGATAACCACAGAACATGCGTAATGTAATTGATGATAATGTTCAATCAATTATCATTCAGTTTTTAAGTTGTTCGGAACTTGCTGCCAATAAAGCAGTGATTTCAGATTATAGATTCCGAGACATGTCTCTGTTATATCTCATCCTCAACATGCTGCAAACTCCTTCTTTCTTGCACTAAACTTGGAAACTTCTCGCAACTCATGTTTTGCGTGTGGGAACGTTGCACCATATGAGCGAAGAAAACAGATTGAATTTAATTCCACCGTCCGTCGCCTGAAGTCCGTATGTTCGGCCTTCGAGATCTGTTGCACTGCGACCGTTCACGTACTGACTTACTGATTTGAAAAGATTGGTGTCCCCAGCCGACGCCCGTCGGTAAATTTAAATCTGAGTGCTCGGTTGAGAATTTGAACCTCGATCATTCCGAATACAAGTGCTTTGTCTTGATCACTACGCCACCTAGCTCATTATTTGTTGACGGGAATCTGAAGAAATTACGTTTATTTCTTTGTAGAAACTTGTCTTAAGTAAGTATGCTTTTGAATGAGTAAAGAAAGAGACAATAGTTATCGTTAAATTTTTCAAGAGGAACTTTTGTCTGTAGTCAGACTGAAGTAATAGACCTCATCGTATTGCAAATTAACATCAGCAGCAAATTGTGACATATAAAGAGATGTGACATTCCAAAACGTTATTGATGCTACGAATGGGTGTCGCCAGATAAACGTTCGGAGGTTTTAACATCTATGCACTGTTGGAATTGTGAATCCATCAGTTGTTTCTGGGTATTCCGTAAGTGAATGGTATTGTCACGTGCTCCTTTAAAGATGTTGAGTCAGAGAGAAACTTACCTCAGTGAGAGTTGACATCATCGCCGCATCATCCTCGGTGTTTGATTCAGACACTGACGGTATCCCGCCACCTCAGGTAACACTCACTTCGGCGGACTTTCTGCAAACGACTGCAGGGATTGTTATCGACTTTGTGACAAGGAAGAATATGAATGTTGTCGCTCCTCGTTTCATTCAAATAAATTTAAGCAGCCCTCTTAGGTTCCTCCCTAACCACACACTTGGAAATGGCCACATATTCGGAAATAAAGATCCAACTATTTGTGAAAAGGAAGAATATGAATATTATTGCTGTTCGTTTGTCGCAACAATTTAAAGCTGTTCTCTTAGGTTCCTGCCTAACCACGCGCTCGGAAATCGCCACATATTCGGATTCCCCAACCTCCCCCCCCCCCCCCCCTTTTCGGTTCGTGCCCATACAGCCATCTCAGTAGTGGAAAGAAGATACGATAATATGCTTGAGACAATTTTCGTGGCAGTAATGCCGATACAAATGTAAGGCAACGTTACATCCAGACCGCTAGCGGAGAAAATCTCAGACACGGCCGGTAACCGAACCTTGGCCTTTCAATTAGCAATCTGTCGCGCTGACCCCGTAACTACCGAGGCGGACATATTCGGAAATAAAGTAAATAAATAATGGTGACGCGTTTGTGGTATGTTTTCAATGTGCCGTTGCCTTGAAACGGCATACTGCAAGTTATGATAAAAGCGTGTATCATGCTTAATTTGCAAATTATTCACGATAACAGTTCACTCCTGAGACAGCACTCTAATATGAAAGCAGTAAAAATTTAAAATGTGTGTGAAATCTTATGGGACTTAACTGCTAAGGTCATCAGTCCGTAAGCTTACACACTACTTAACCTAAATTATCCTAAGGATACACACACACACACCCATGCCCGAGGGAGGACTCGAACCTCCTCCGGGACCAGCCGCACAGTGAAAGCAGTAACAGCCGATAAATCATTATGCGACGTTTAATTATAACAATAATTGTAAGTTATACCGAGAACGACGTGCGGGAGGCTCGTATTGAACGCTAATGTGTCGATAGCAGTTCCTGCAGTCGTCGATATTGCGCGACATCAAAATGACGTCCCGTTTGTGGGAAGTCTTGTGAATTGTGTTACCCGCCGCCTCAGAGGTCGAACTATTATCTCCGAACTGTTGTAAACAACTGAGTGAACAAAAATTCATCATGCATCAAATTAACTTACAGACGTTTATCGAAAAGTTAGTGTTTATTGTCACGTGGTAATGAAGCACAACTGGGAAAAATTTGGAAATTTGTGATAAGGTCTTATGGGACCAAACTGCTGAGGTCATCGGTCCCTAAGCCTACAGACTACTTAATCTAACTTAAAGTAACTTACACTATGACAACACACACACCCATGCTCGAGGGAGGTTCATATGGTTCAAATGGCTCTGAGCACAATAGGACTTAACTTCTGAGGTCATCAGTCCCATAGAACTTAGAACTACTTAAACCTAACTAACCTCAGGACATCACACACATCCATGCCCGAGGCAGTTTTCGAACCTGCGACCGTAGTGGTGTGAGACGTTCTATGGGGGGTCCACCGGGGGCCGAACCGCACAATAACCTTGGGTTCGGTGTGGGGTGGCGGAGGGGTGAAGTGGTCTGCGGTAGTCGTCGTGGGGTTGTGGACCACTGCGGCTGCGGCGGGGACGGAGCCCCTCCGTCGTTTCTAGGTCCCCGGTTACAATACAATACAATCATCGTTCTGGTGCTTTCCTGTTCCATTCGCGTGTAATGTGTATGTCTACTGCCACGCACTCTGGTGCGCAAACATTAAGTAAATTTTGCATAACGTGTCACTGCCAGGTAGTAGCACTCGATGGAACTTGGTCCTTACATAGAAAGAACTGCTGTAGAAAAGTACAGAAGGTAACTTAAAGAAACACGTAATGCAAGGAACAGAAACGATACCTTCATTCAATGACAGTAATTACACTGAAGTTACCGCGATTTATGATGGTGCCTCCGAGGTTATGAAACAGAAATAGGATGTGTGATCACTACGGACGGAAATGGATGCTCCTCAACGTGCTTCCATGCTAGCCACAGGGTCGGTGAGGACTTCTTCACCAGCGCGGTTGACAATTATTGAATGTCTTTGGTTCTGATGGACGTACTGTAATACGTCTCCGCAATGCGACCCGCACGTGCTCGATGGGATTTAAGTCGGGGGGGGCGGGCAACCCAGTCCATTCGCAGAATATCCTTTTCTCCCAAGAGCTCCACCATCAGCGCTGTTCGGTGCGGTGGCGCGTTGTCGTCCATAAAAAGAAAGTTAGGGCCGAATGCACCCCTCGAAAGATGCTCAAGGAGAAGGACTACAGTGTCAATGACCGGTGGATGTACCGTGTTCAAAGATTTGGAGGTTAGTATGCCCATGCAACATCATGCCTGCCCACACCATAACGCCCAGACCACAAAAACGATCATGTTCGACAATGTTTCTGGCTGATATCCTGTTATCACCTCTCGCCATATGAGGTACGTCTAGGACCACTTCTCAGACTGAATCTCTTCTCATCCGAGAGCAGCACGCGATCCTACTCGACATTGGTCCAGTCGCTATGCTCTTGAGATAATGGCAATGCGGATGATGGGCGGGTTCAACGGAACCCAGCATGAGACCACCCCCATGCAGTCACTGTGCCATGGTGGAGTGTGACATAGCGTGTCCTGCAGTCCTGTTAATTTATTGTGGTCGCAACTGCATCCACTGGTTGACGTGGTTCCCTTCTTGCCTGTTGCACAATGTAGCGGTCACCTGCTGCTGCAGTTGGCCGCTGTCGACCACCTCCTATCGGCCGGCCGCTGTGGCCGAGCACTTCTAGTCACTTCAATCCGGAACCGGGCGACCGCCACGGTCGTAGGTTCGAATCTTGCCTCGGGAAAGGATATGTGTGATGTTCTTAGGTTAGTTAGGTTTAAGTAGTTCTAAGTTCTAGGGGACTGGTGACCTCAGATGTTAAGTCCCATAGTGCTCAGAGCCATTTCAACCACCTCCTATCCTTCGGGCACCAGTGTCTGTCATTCGGGACACTTCGCATGCAGGTAAACAATGCTATCAGCACTATCAGACTGTTGGGCTACACACGACCTTCTTCCAGTATCCCGAACCGACGATTCTTCTCCTTGCAAAGTTATCCAGGCCGTGTTGTAGCGAAGAACACCATTACAGCGCACCGTAACTGTTAGGCGATTGACCACACACAAACACACACACACACACACACACACACACACACACACACACCGTTCATTCAACTGCCTTATATTGCCATTTGGCGCTATAGTAACGCTGACCTAACACCTTGTGAAATGCAGCTCCCTATGCACAACAGGGAGACCTCTGGAAAAATGGTCCCGCACTTCCATTTATTTTCGCCCTATTACTAAATATATGTTACTTCATCACCTCGTCATTAACTTTTCCAGAGCAATATAAAAGTTTACCATCTGGTAAAACTTGAGCAGACGTCGGGAAGCCATTAAGACAGAAGGTATCTATTACATTTATATCTATGATACTGATATGCAGACGAGTGTATCTGCTACTACAAAGCGTAGCACTTGTGTGCTGAATTTATTTTCAGAAAAATCGCGGAATACGGGATAGCAGTTGGCAATGAGAGACCTAGACTGATTACGTAAGATGGCGAAATCAATGACAGATAAGCGTCTTCGTGACATTCTTTGTGGGAAAATTAACAGGTCCACCAAGAAATATATAAGATAAGATATAGAGCGGAATGCGCAAAGAAATTTAAGGTCTTTGGTCACAACCTAACCACCAGTTTTCCAATTTTGAAAAATTCCGAAAGAGGCGACAAACGTGTGAAATAATGATGATTGTAACAGTCATTGCTGTTCATTTTACTCGCAGCAGTTAAAACAGTGGGCTTACAAACTTCGGAAATCGTTCGGTTCCTACAAAACTTTCGCCATATATAAAGGCATCCTGCTGCAAATAAAAGTTTTTACGATGTTTCAACCTAAATTAATCTGATTTAGGTCATATATTTTTCTCTAGAAGCGCCACATCTGCGATAATCGTAATCTAGGCCGTAGATTATCAGGAAGAGCCACTAGCGCAACCCTTCCTCATCGTTGCCAACTTTCCCACTGAATGCATTAATACTGAAGTTTAGTCTTATCATCTTGATTAGTACGTAGCTGCATGTTCCTCGATAGCTCTTTTAATGTACGCTCCCTTAATTTTGAGAGTAAAACTTTCCCTGGCGCATATCTTCCCTGTAGCGCCTCTCAGTAGGTTTTTGGACAATTACACGATGCTGACGTACTGACTGAAGCAACTCGTGACGGATCGCACAGTTATTTTCTCTCTCGCTCTCTGTCTCTCTCTTTTCACACACTCTGCACCCACCGCCCGCCCCCACCGTTGGTACACCTCGCTGAAGGCCCTAGACCACGTGTGGGCGGCCTGTGGGCCAATTCCGGCCCACGTGTTTTTTCCATCCAGTCGCGGAAGAGATTCCGGATGAACATAAAGTAAATGTACAGTTAACGACAGCAGTTTTGAGATATAATTCGTTGTTGTGGCGTGTAGAGGAAGGTTACTATTCATATCCATTCTACTGCCATACGATTGGTCAATGAGTGGCTGAATGGAAACCTTAGACCTGCTTAGCGATTTTAAATAGGGCCAAGATTTTTTCGGGTTCTTGGCCATCTCATTTGGTAAAGTAAGGCTCCATTGTCTATACTCTGGCAGTCTTAAACAAAAAAAAAAAAAACAAAAAAAATCGAGCTGAGTTCCCCGTGGTGTTTCCAGAAACTGTATTTATTGCAACAGAAGCGCTACTAAGTCTCTTGTTCCAAGAATATCCTCAGGAAATCCGCAAGTGGCGCATCTTGGTATGTGAATAACATTGTTACTGGTGAAACTACTTTCTCATCAGTAACATCCTCCAAGTAAGTTACGAAAAATAAGAACTTTGTGTTTGAAGATGACCATACTTCCTGTGCAGTCAGAGAAGCCATATCTGTGAAGACGTCGTTGGTGGATATTTTTGGCCTTAGCAAACTACTTGTTTCAACTGGCTCTGAGCACTATGGGATTTAATATCTGAGTCATCAGTCCCCTAGAACATAGAACTTCTTAAACTTAACTAATCTAAGGACATTGCACACATCCATGCCCGAGGCAGGACTCGATCCTGCGACCGTAGCAATCGCGCGGTTCTGGAATGAAGCGCCTAGAACCGCTCGGCCAGCATGGCCGGCTATCAAACTAGTGACAGATGTTTTAGCGCCAGTTTCAGTTCACTGCCAGGTCTCCGTACACACACTGCAAGCGCTTATGCTCCGGTTTTCCGGCAAAAGAAAGTCAATAACTTGTCTCTGGTTTGAACGATCACCGTTATAGACTCCATTTTCAAGACTAGGTATAGCGCCGCCACCCATTGGAACTTGATGACACTATAAGGACCGAAGATGGACTATTCCAGGATGTCCTACAACAAATTCCGCGTTTTTTCAACAGAAATTGGCCGACAAAAATGTGTTTGATGACTTATTGAAAGCTATCCCTTGTATCTACAATAAGAAAAGCAGGTATAGAAAACGAAACTAAAACACTGTACCACAGTGTTAATTCCAGAATGTTTATACTTATGCATGTGAATGCTTAACGGTGAACGCACAGAACAGAGGTCCTTGAAAGAGGGGTTGTTAAAAAAATAATGGTTTCAATACAAATTACAGAGACTTGGCGAAGAGGTCTACGAAAATATGGGGAGTATATGAGAGGTAAAGGCAAAGAGAAGATTAATCTTCTGTGGAAACGTCTGTCGAATGAATGAGAACAGGTCAACGAAACAAATATTCCAGTATTTCTGGGAAAAGAAGTCGACAGTAGCACGGATTACGGAAATAAGAAAAAGAACTAAAAAGGAAGATGAGAGAGTCGGAGGTAACAGAAAGCGACCTTTTTAAGAAAAAAATACTGAATGTAGAAGGCTTTCAAGTCAGAAGAAATAAGAAATCTGAGAACGACATGGACAGAAAAAGACAACATTGGGGGAGTTGGGGAATGGAAGGAATGGAGTAATGGGAAAATAGGGAACAAAAAAGAAAGGATTGGAAATGTTACATGGTCTTATTTGGTCAATGCGAAGATAAAAAAGGTCCTTGCTGTCGAGAGCCCTAAATCTGACATTATCAATTGCAGTATGTCATCTAACCTGACTTGTGGTGAGTGGTTTGTACTAAATTTGAACTCGCATGTTTTGCCGACGCGTTGATTAACGGTGTGCTTCCGGGTGTTCCACCGAGTTATTGTTTGCATTTTATGAGCCATATTTCGCTGATGCACAAGGCAGTCCTTCTCAGGTGCTGCGAGTTTTGCCTGTCCAGTTGGAGCCCAGGCAGCGAATGCTCCGCCACATACCATTACGTGGCTTGCACAGTATAATGTACCAGGTGATCAAAAAGTCGGTATAAATTTGAAAACTGAATAAATCACGGAATAATGTAGATAGAGAGCTACAAATTGACACACATGCTTGGAATGACATGGGGTTTTATTAGAACAAAAGTTCAAAAAATGTCCGACAGATGGCGCTTCATCTGATCGGAATAGCAATAATGAGCATAACAAAGTAAGACAGCAAAGATGATGCACTTTGCAGGAAATGCTCAATATGTCCACCATCATTCCTCAACAATAGCTGTAGGACTGTAAAGCATGTCCGGAGTTATGGTGAGGCATTGGCGTCGGATGTTGTCTTTCAGCATCCCTAGGGATGTCGGTCGATCACGATACACTCGCGACTTCAGGTAACCCCAAAGCCAATAATCACACGGACTGAGGTCTGGGGACTTGGGAGGCCAAAGATGACGAAAGTGGCGGCTGAGCACTCGATCATCACCAGACGACGCACGCAGGAGATCTTTCACGCGTCTAGCAATATGGGGTGGAGCGCCATCCTGCATAAACATCGTAGGTTGCAGCAGGTGTTTATGACCCAGGCTGGGGATGATGCGATTCTGTAACATATCGGCGTACCTCTCGCCCGTCACGGTAGCAGTTACAAAACCAGAATCATGCATTTCCTCGAAGAAAAAAAGCCCGATAATGGTAGACACGGTAAATCCAACCCATACCGTGACTTTCTCGTCGTGCAATGGAGTTTCCACGACAGTTCTAGGATTTTCGGTAGCCCAAATTCTGCAGTTGTGGGCGTGGACAGACCTTCGCAGCGTGAAATGAGCTTCGTCGGTCCACAACTCGCTATTCAACCAATCGTCATATTCCGACATCTTCTGAAACGCCCACACCGCAAATGAACTCCGCTTCACTAAACCGCCAGGTATCAGTTCATGATGCCGATGGATTTTGTACGGATAGCATCGGAGGGTATGCGTAAGTGCCAACCAAACGGTAGTGTATGGAATGCCGGTGCGCCGATTTCCCCGTGCATAGACGAACCCGCTACCGTCTCCATTTCGTGCATAGACGAAATGGGTGTATCGTCTAAACAACCCGTGCATTTGTCAGCAGACCTTTACCCGTTCGAATCCCCTTCCTATGGCGATAGGATCATAACGCTGAACTAGCACATTCCCCATTCTGATAATACAGCTTCACTAAAAGCGCCTTTTCAGGTAACGCCAACATGCTGCGACTACTGGCGCATGTGATTCTCTCTCTTATTACAGCTGTTTTTGTACACGATTGTCACGCGCAGTCACTGACGTTTTGCTGTCCACCGCCATCTTTCGGACATTTTGTGAACTTTGTTTTTTTTTTTGGTTCTAATAAAACCACAAACATGTGTGTCTCTATCTACATTATTCCGTCGTTTATTAAGTTTTCAAATTTATACTGACTTTTTGAGCAGCCTGTACATGTAGATGTACACATAGCAGCAAAACTTGTCAAAATATTGCGCATAAAATGGAAAAAAAGCTAAACATAAAACCCGGAAGCACACCAGTAATCGTTCAAAACTGTTTAAAACTTCACCAGCAAAACAAACGAGTTGCGAATCGGAAGCAGACGCTCACGTGAGAGCGCAGTGTCCGGTTTAATAAGCGTTCAGCAAGGCCGCTGATCCGTGAGGCGGTAAACACCCCGCGAGATACGCCGTCCTCATTATCTGTAGAGCGGGCAATTTGGCGTAGGTCGCCGCTGCCCGCTGCGGCGTCACCTGGCTCGAGCGAGGCAAAGCAACAGATTGCCGGCTCACGGCGACTGGTGGGCCGTGCCAGCTGGCATGGCGGCCAACGCTCACGTGGGGCACGCTAGTGGAAGTGGAGGCAGAGATACAGATAGAAGTAGGAGCGGCCTCGGCTGCTGGGCGCGCTCTGAAGTTTAGCCTTCTGGCTGCTACATTCTACGATACAGGGTGGTCCATTGATCGTGACCGGGCCAAATATCTCAAGAAATAAGCGTCAAACGAAAAAACAACAAAGAACGAAACTTGTCTAGCTTGAATGGGGAAACCAGATGGCGATATGGTTGGCCCGCTAGATGGCGATGCCATAGATCAAACGGATATCAACTGCATTTTTAAAAAAAATAGGAACCCCCATTTTTATTACATATTCGTGTAATACGTAAAGAAATATAAATGTTTTAGTTGGACCACTTTTTTCGCTTTGTGATACATGGCGCTGTAATAGTCACAAACATATGGCTCACAATTTTAGACGAACAGTTGGTAACAGGTAGGTTTTTCTAAATTAAAATACAGAACGTAGGTACGTTTGAACATTTTATTTCGGTTGTTCCAATGTGAGACACGTACCTTTGTGAACTTATCATTTCTGAGAACGCGTGCTGTTACAGCGTGATTACCTGTAAATACCACATTAATGTAATAAATGCTCAAAATGATGTCCGTCAACCTCAATGCATTTGGCAATACGTGTAACGACATTCCTCTCAACAGCGAGTAGTTCGCCTTCCGTAATGTTCGCACATGCATTCACAATGCGCTGACGCATGTTGTCAGGCGTTGTCGGTGAATCACGATAGCAAATATCCTTCACCTTTCCCCACAGAAAGAAATCCGGGGACGTCAGATCCGGTGAACGTGCGGGCCATGGTATGGTCGACGACCAATCCACATGTCACGAAATATGATATTAAATACCGCTTCAACTGCACGCGAGCTATGTGCCAGACATTCATCATGTTGGAAGTACATCGCCATTCTGTCATGCAGTGAAACATCTTGTAGTAACATCGGTAGAACATTACGTAGGAAATTAGCATACATTGCACCATTTAGATTGCCATAGTTAAAATGGGGGCCAATTATCCTTCCTCCCATAATGCCGCACCATACATTAACCCCGCCAAGGTCGCTGATGTTCCACTCGTCGCAGCCATTGTGGATTTTCCGTTGTCCAGTAGTGCATATTACGCCGGTTTACGTTACCGCTGTTGGTGAATGACGCTTCGTCGCTAAATAGAACGCGTGCAAAAAATCTGTCAATGTCCCGTAATTTCTCTTGTGCCCAGTGGCAGAACTGTACAAGACGCTCAAAGTCGTCGCCATGCAATTCCTGGTGCATAGAAATGTGGTACGGGTGCAATCGATGTTGATGTAGCATTCTCAACACCGACGCTTTTGAGATTCCCGATTCTCGCGCAGTTTATCTGCTACTGATGTGCGGATTAGCCGCGACAGCACCTAAAATACCTACTTGGGCATCATCATTTGTTGCAGGTCGTGGTTGACGTTTCACATGTGACTGAACACTTCCTGTTTCCTTAAATAACGTAACTATTCTATGAACGGTCCGGACACTTGGATGATGTCGTCCAGGATACCGAGCAGCATACATAGCACACGCCCGTTGGGCATTTTGATCACAATAGCCATACATCAACACGATATCGACCTTTTCCGCAATTGGTAAACGATCCATTTTAACACGGGTAATGTACCACGAAGCAAATACCGTCCGCACTGGCGGAATGGTACGTGATACCACGTACTTATACGTTTGTGACTATTACAGCGCCATCTATCACAAAGCGAAAAAAGTGATCCAACTAAAACATTTATATTTCGTTACGTACTACACCAATATGTAATAAAAATGGGGGTTCATATTTTTAAAAAACGCAGTTGATATCCGTTTGGCCTATGGCAGCGCCATCTAGCGGGCCAACCATAGCGCCATCTGGTTTCCCCATTCAAGCTAGACGAGTTTCGTTCTTTGTAGTTTTTTCGTTTGATGCTTATTTCGTGAGATATTTGCCCCGGTCACTGTCAATGGACCACCGTGTATACTGCGCGGAAGTGCAAGGCCAAGAACAGCTCAATAATATTACGCAACATTGACAGAGATTTGCCAAAACTGTGGAAACACCACAGACGCAGTATGTTACCATGCTTAATACTGTTGTGCTCGATTTTGTACACAAAATCAAGGATAGATGGATTACAGAGTGGTGCGAAAACTGTCGTAGGAAAGCTGAACAGGAGCAGAAACGATTAGCGAACAAGTTACCCCAGAAAACAGATGACATACTTAAGTGACGCTTCCGCCAGCCAGACAGGTTTTCCATGTTCGTTGAGATAGCCATTTTCTGTCATAGCCTGACATAAAGTAGACAGATGACTGCTGCGAACAGCGTATCATGGGGAAACCGAGCTAGACGCTAAACTCAGTAGAGAAATGAAGGTAAGGATTGCAAATAACTTGATCAAATTAGTACCGATGATCGAAGCCAGACACAAATCAAATTTCAAATTAAAGTCCGTGTTCAGAAAGGCGAGGAAACAGTTGCAGTCATATATCGATGTAACGAAGGGTTGAGTGGCGAGAACCTAGCTGCAGTATCTGGTACTGATTTCCCGTAGCGTGCCAACGGCCATCACCAGATGACGCGTTTGCCGCGACCGCTGGAGACGCCATAGCTGAACGGGTGGATATTAGAGACTCTGCATTCTTTCGTCTTCTAGCATTTACAGCGCGATTCAGTGAAAGTTAATTTCATTTCTTGTACTTTCGGAAAACAAACTAACTATACAGCGTCGAAAGGAAGCCTGACAGTGACTAGTTTGCGCAGTGAATGGTCTGTGACTGCCCTCTTCCCAGCATTATTGTTAGTGTTAGTTCTCACTCGTCTACGTATTGGACAGCGTCCTCTGACACACGACTTGCTCCGACAGGAAGACACTACAGGCAAAATAGTACATGTGCGCTGTGATTGCGCCACGAGAAGACTGCGTCAGACTACACCTACATTGGATCGGTAATTCTCTCTATCCGATCCCATGTTGGGTGACCGTCGGACGACACCGGAACGAAGACAAACACCAAGACTACAGTGTAAGTGCCTACAGAGGAAGCGGAAGCCTGATCCGACAACAGGTGAAGACAGACATCGGACAGACGAGTTGACCGACCAAACATGTTTGCTTGCAGTCCGATAGAGGCGCTCCACGGCCCATAACGATTGCCAAATTTGAATGTTTCTAGCTTGTACAAAGTTACTCATTAACTGAGCGTTATTAATAATGGTAATATTATTGTGAAAATGTTGATAAACAAAGTTAATTTTGTTCACTTACCATATTAAGATTGAAAGTTTTCTACTGGCCTGATGCGTACCCTGAAATTAAATTGACCAACAGGGCCACTTTGAGAGCGTTTTTTCCCCACGAGCGACACTTCATTTAGCGCCCATTCCACCCCCACTTCCAACAGAAAAAGATGCCTTTCCTTGGGATCTTTATAAAACCTTCAAATATAAATCTAAATCTAGTTGTCGTAGAGTTGACTGGAATTTCTTTTAACCCTTTCAGGTCCTCTGGCTGCAATTGTGTACATTAATTTTACTGTGTCTTAGCTGCAACAGAAGTATTTCTTTCTCAAGGGAAATATGAGGCTATCATTTGTGAATGTTAAGCCTTTTCATCATATATGCAAATGCTATCAGCTGTTGGACATCACTATGAAAATATCAGCCAGCAGCAGCTTGCGACAACCAGAATACGTGGATGTGATTGGTTCGCTATATTACACCGTAGAATTGACTTTGTTATTGTTACACTGCATGGTAATTATTCAATGATCATTTTACTTTCATTACAATACAGAACGTAATTAGTTATTTTAGTCCATAAAATGAAGCCAAGTGTACAAATTATGTTTTGGAAACGGGTACATATTTTTGTATAGATTTTGCACATAAAATCATAAAAAAATGTATCCTTCCTCCCAGAAAAAATGCATCTCTGAAGAGTTAAAATAAGTAACTACATAGGCTTTCCTCTGTTACAGGAATGTTTAAATATGAAGAGAAGTAGCAATTACTTTCCATTTGGTGAAAAAATGTTGCTGAGGATAAGAATTAACAGTGAAAATGTACACTGTTGAAGCATACGATAGCAGAAAGAAAAACGTTCCAGTGTACATGGGTCCGCTAACGAGTCGTTTTGCTAGATATTTGTGGGCGTGTGGTTTCTAGCTCCCACTGACTTCAGTATAAAATACAGGGTGTCCAGAACTTAAGTATCGATTTTGTTGAAACAATTATTTTATTTTTATTATTTAGTGGCATATGTTTCTCACATTGTAATTCAACACAGCCACTGTTCACATCCCAACGTAAGTACCATCTGCAACCTGTGGCACGAATGACATTACGGAGCATTTCTGGCGTTATAGCTGCAGCAACTTCTCTAATTTGGTCTCAAAACTCTACAAATGAGTTGATACGGTGTCGGTGAAACATACGTCCCTTAATAAATTCCCAAACAAAGTGGTGCATGGATGTGAGGTCGGGTTAACGTCCCGCCCAGATCATGAGTCCTGCGTCCCCAATCCATCTTGCAGCAAACACATAATTCAAAAACATACGCATGTCTAAGGCATAATGGCAAGCTGCTTCGTCCTGTTGGAAGTAAACATTACGCACAGGTTCATACTGCACAAGCTGTGGAGAAAGAAACTATCGCAGCATATCCGAGTCACATTGCCCCATTCATGGAGTTTTTCTCAGTGAAGAAAAACAAACCATAGATTGATTGATTTTTGCATCCTCACATTAACTGTGGGAATGTCTCGCCGGAATTTCAGGTGCTCAACCGATGGTTCGTCAGCCCACATGATCCAGTTATGTCGGTTAACCCTTTCAAAAGTGTGAAAGGTGATCGCGTTGCTGAATAGGAACTGTTTGAGCTTACTGCGATTTGCATTTGCTTCAAGCAAATGTTGGCACATGGTCATACACTCTGCCAAATCCTCATTCGAGTAAGAACCTGCAAATAGTATGGTGTTTTTATCAGCCTGTGTCGGAACATTTCATGTACCGTCGAGTTAGGAATGCCCACTTCCAACGACAATCGCCGCACTGGTTTCGGACTGCGTTCATTGGATGTCTCTTTCGGTCAGCAGAGGTTGAAATGGCTATAATCTCCTGCACAGTTATCATACTTGTTCAGGTACATGTAGCAACAAAACACATGTTTAGCGGTGCGATTCAGCCAGTTCATAGTGTAAGTAAGCTGTTTAGGTTTTTATGTTGGTAACGTCATGTAGCGCTCTGTATGAAAATCACTGGCTGTTCTGTGTACAGTCTGTGGCTGGTTGGCATTGTTGGAATATTCGCTATTGTGGTGTTGGGGAGTTGGATGTGAACAGCGCGTAGCGTTGCGCAGTTGGAGGTGAGCCGCCAGCAGTGGTGGATGTGTGGAGAGTGTGGTGTCACCGCCAGACACCACACTTGCTAGGTGGTAGCCTTTAAATCGGCCGCAGTCCGTTAGTATACGTCGGACCCGCGTGTCGCCACTGTCAGTGATAGCAGACCGAGCGCCACCACACGGCAGGTCTAGAGAGACTTACTAGCACTCGCCCCAGTTGTACAGCCGACGTTCATAGCAATGGTTCACTGACAACTACGCTCTCATTTGCCGAGACGATAGTTAGTATAGCCTTCAGCTAAGTCATTGGCTACGACCTAGCAAGGCGCCATAGCTTTGATAATTAATATTGTGAAGCATATATATATATGATGCCTTTTGAACATTATTAAGGTAAATACATTGTTTGTTCACTATCAAAATCTTTCATTTTGCTAACTATGCCTATCAGTAGTTAGTGCCTTCAGTAGTTAGAATCTTTTATTTAGCTGGCAGTATTGGCGCTCGCTGTATTGCAGTAGTTCGAGTAACGAAGATTTTTTGTGAGGTAAGTGATTCATGAAAGGTATAGGTTATTGTTAGTCAGGGCCATTCTTTTGTAGGGATTATTGAAAGTCAGATTGCGTTGCGCTAAAAATATTGTGTGTCAGTTTAGTGTTGATCAGAATAAGTAAAGAGAGAAATGTCTGAGTACGTTCAGTTCTCCTCAGCTGTTTGAAAATAAAATAACGTAAGGGGTTTACCAGCACAGTAATTCATAAATTTTTCTAAGGGGACGTTTCAATAGTTTTCAGCAAGAACTACAACTTTTACATATATAATGGACCTGCAATTCGCTAGTATATACATCTTATTCTTACACAATCGTATCCTACAAAATCGATACTTAATTGCTGGACGCCCGGTGTTGTCCTAGTTGGCAAAGATGCGTTTGAAATGTGAACTTTTCGCTAAAGTCCCCTATCTAATTGGCTCAATTTTCATCCATGGCCTACCTGTGCGGAACGTTAGGGAATGTCGTACATGCGTGATGGAGTCACAGGCACATTTGTTGCTGACATACGGCGACATCTAACTTCCAATTTGGTCCAAGATCCAGTTTGGTCAAAGATAAATTCACCGCGCGCTTATCTCAAAAGTGAAGTAACAGCAGTCCCGTTGATGTGGCTGTAGAACTGGAACAGCCGATTGTATAGTCAGATGCTCCGGGTGTGTTTTAAAGATTTCGTGACTGAATGCAGTGACAAGTGCGGTACCGCCTCCAAGCGTAAGGACGACATGAGAAACGCATCTTTTAAGTGTACTGTACTTTGTACCAAGTAACGTGCTGAAGTGGTATTGCATTTCTTGTAAAGGTAACTCTTGGGTGAAGTTTGCGCCCCGTTAAATGGGGTTTATACTATACTACACTACTGGCAATTGAAATTGCCACAATACACCAAGAAGAAATGCAGATGATAAACGGGTATTCATTGGACAAATATATTATGCTAGAACTGACATGTGATTACATTTTCACACAATTTGGGTGCATAGATCCTGAGAAATCAGTACCCAGAACAACCACCTCTGGCGGTAATAACGGCCATGATACGCCTGGGCATTGAGTCAAACGGAGCTTGGATGGCGTGTGCAGCTTCAACACGATACCACAGTTCATCAAGAGTAGTTCAAAATGATTCAAATGGCTCTGAGCACTATGGGACTCAACATCTGAGGTCATCAGTCCCCTAGAACATAGAACTACTTAAATCTAACTAACCTAAGGAAATAACACACATACATGCCCGAGGCAGTATTCGAACCTGCGACCGTAGCAGTCGCGCGGTTCCAGACTGAAGTGCCTAGAACCGCTCGGTCACCGCGGCCGGCCAAGAGTAGTGACTGACGTATTGTGACGAATCAGTTGCTCGGCCACCATTGACCAGACGTTTTCAATTGGTGAGAGATCTGGAGAATGTGCTGGCCAGGGCAGCAGTCGAACATTTTCTGTATCCAGAAAGGCCCGTACAGGAACTGCAACATGCGGTCGTGCATTATCCTCCTCAAATGTAGGGTTTCGCAGGGATCGAATGAATGGTAGAGCCACGGGTCGTAACACATCTGAAATGTAACGTCCACTGTTCAAAGTGCCGTCAATGCGAACAAGAGGTGACGGAGACGTGTAACCGATGGCACCCCATACCATCACGCCGGGTGATACGCCAGTATGGCGATGACGAATACACGCTTCCAATGTGCGTTCACCGCGATGTCGCCAGACACGGATGCGACCATCATGAAGCTGTAAACAGAACCTGGATTCATCCGAAAAAAATGACGTTTTGCCATTCGTGCACCCAGGTTCGTCGTTGAGTACTCCATCGCAGTTGCTCCTGTCTGTGATGCAGTGTCAAGGGTAACCGCAGCCATGGTCTCCGAGCTGATAGTCCATGCTGCTGCAAACGTCGTCGAACTATTCGTGCAGATGGTTGTTGACTTGCAAACGTCCCCATCTGTTGACTCCGAGACGTGGCTGCACGATCCATTACAGCCATGCGGATAAGATGCTTGTCCTCTCGACTGCTAGTGATACGAGGCCGTTGGGATCCAGCACGGCGTTCCGTATTACCCTGCTGAACCCACCGATTCCATATTCTGCTAATAGTCATTGGATCTCGACCAACGCGAGCAGCAATGTCGAGATACGATAAACCGCAATCGCGATAGGCTACAATCCGACCTTTATCAAAGTCAGAAATGTGATGGTACGCATTTCTCCTCCGTACACGAGGCATCACAACAACGTTTCACCAGGCAAAGCCGGTCAACTGCTGTTTGTGTATGAGAAATCGGTTGGAAACGTTCCTCATGTCAGCACGTTGTAGGTGTCGCCACCGGCGCCAGCCTAGTGTGAATGCTCTGAAAAGGTAATCATTTGCATATCACAGCATCTTCTTCCTGTCGGTTAAATTTCGCGTCTGTAGCACGTCATCTTCGTGGTGTAGCAATTTTAATGGCCAGTAGTGTCTATATCTTTGCTAACTTGGACAATATTTCAGAGACTGCTTGTAACCACACATTCACAATTCGCTCACGTTTTTTGTAATGTTTTTAGTTTACGAGTATTCTCGTACACTTTCATCCGTTTCAGCTTTCGCTACTAATTATTTTTCACTCTATAAATAAATTTTGCACTTGGGCTCCTCCGGCGCACCTCTCAGCTTGTGTCTCTTAGGCCTTAGCGTAGCCTGTCGACCAGTTATGTTGTTTCTTACGCATTCAAAAGTGTGGTCAAACTTTTCTGGAATCATACGGTGGTAGTTCATTCTTGAATTGTGGGTAATTTCGTAAACTTTGGCAGGTTTCAAAAAGCTGCCCTGCAGATCTATCTTCGTTATTCTGGTGCATCCATACATTTCTTGTAAGTGTCTTATTAAGGAGACCGCTCTTCTCCGGCGAAGCCAACATAAAAGCGAGCACGGGGCACATAATCGCTCTATACTGGCTCAGGAGAAGCACGGATGCAAAGCAGGTGTAACTCCAGACGGGCGAGGTGCACGGTGAGGGCCTGAGAGGTAAGTCTCCCCTGCTCATCACCAAAAACAAAGTCCTGACAGCAAGCAGCCAGCCATCTCATTGCTAGCGATGTGAAGTCGCGTCCACACCTGCCGTGCAAAACTATTGAAAGAGATACAGCGCGGCGCGGCGTGTTCAGTGTGGATATCGAACTGCGTCACTCTACCCAGCAACTGAAGTTCCGCGCAGTATCCGTGCATCGGACGAAATGATTCGTTCGGGCGAGGCTCTGTTTCGACGGCTTTTATCTTTTTCCTTTGTTGCCGAAGCGAACACGCGCACACTGCAACACTGGTGCGCGCCTACGAACACTCTTATCCATTCTGCGCTGCTCCGCGCTGCACGTTTATGCGCGGCGCTGCAAAGTGGAACTCGTCCGATGTGAACACGGATTAAGTGGTCCAGTGTTGAGAGGTCAGGATGTAGCCTTGGCACGGGTTGACGTACTTACTGTCAACGCAAAATAAGTTGACACTCCCTGCGGTGGCAGATGGGAACGACCGTCAAGGCACTTTCCATTTAGGGCAACGCGCCGAGTGTAAACTTAGTTTGCACGCACAGTATAAACTTTTGCGACATCTACTAAGTGCAGTGCATCACTGGTCAAGCCACTACACTGTGGCAGCTGGTAAGTTAAAGTGCTGGATATACAGGAGGGCTTCTTTCCAGATAGAGAGACGACGGCACAAGCGTAAGGCGTTGTTTCTGAAGGTATGTGTAGAGCAGAGCCTTCCCCCTTCCCCGCTCCCAAAAAAATCTTATTAAGATGTATTGTATTTCAAGGTGACTGTTCCACAGCGTGTATTGTGTCCAACCAGTCACTTATACCTCAATTATTTTAAAATGATATACTAGTTACTTTGTTTTACAACATCTTCAACTTCAAGAACTTATTGCTTTAAGAGGAACTCGGGAATCGAAATTGTTGGAATGTGACTTAGAAATGAAACATTTTTACTAATCATTTCAGTTCACATGGGCGTATTTCCATCGTTTTAGACAAACTTATCTCTTGAAATAAAAGTGTAGAAGCTGATAACCTTGAAGGATCTCATGTCACAGATTCATCCATTATACATTGTTTATTAATGTTAGTGTAGGTACCGTAGATGTTTATCCAAAATAATATTTAAATTATTAATTTAATTGAATTTTCAGATATACGTGGAAAATTGGATGTAGATGTACATCCTACAACGCACGACTACAAATTCTAGATGATCGAACGCAGCAAGAGTGTTATAGAGAAAGTAACAACTTCCGAAAGGAAAAACGTGCCTACTACTATTGCGAACAGCGAATCCGCTGTTAACTGGAACATTACTAACTCCACAGGTTCAACGAGAAACTCCCTCGTCGCAATACTTTCAAGAGTTTGATATGTGTTAATGGATGAGTGTCTACACATCTGGAAAATCACTGCATACCACCACGAATTAGTTGAAAATGTTAATGAGTTAGCATGTAGCTGTAAGCAGTTCACTGCTTTATACGTAACAGTGCGAAGCTGCCTAGGGCGGCGTCTGTAAAAATGAGGTACCGCAATGCAAAAGTGTATTTTTCTGAGGAGCATTTAGGCCTACATATCAAAAGTCTCGTGGAATGTGTTCCTAACATGATTTCTAGCATAAGATGCGTACGCACAGAGTTAGTCCGATGACGATCATAAATTATTGTAAGTTACAGAATTAATTGTCTGGAACAGGAAATAGAACAGTTTTGTTTTCAGTGGAAACAGCTTTCTTCTTTGTGACTGACTTCGCCTTGACGAAGAGAAGGGCAACAACGAAGTAGTTTTTGAAGCGTGTGATCCACGTAGAATTGTGGAAGCTGAAATTGTTAAACAATTTTAACTGTTAGAAATCGTAACTACAAAAAGAGCGCTTAAGACGCTGCCACCACCAGCAGCATTAATTACTTATCGTTGGTAAGGAACTGACAGGAACTGAGGAGTTCTCAAGAGAGATAAACATTTAAGGGATATCACATTTGAGATACTGAAAGTTTGCTCTTCGCTGAAATCATTTGCAAGGAGAAATAAAGAAAATATTAATGTAAGTGATTTCCTCATTGGCCTAGAAGGCACCACAAAATAATTTTTCTCCAATATCTTTGCGAATCGGTAATAACACCTGTGACAGTTCTGGCAGATTTTGCACTTCCATAAATTTTAGTTTAACTTTTACTCAGTACTATTATTTGAAATTGCTGCCACAAATAATTCGTAGAAAATCGTTAATACATATTCAATTCAGTTCTGCAGAATAAATTGTGAAGACTACTGTTAAATGTGCATTTACGGCGTGCAGCTTGGAAATACGCCGGACACTGGGAATTATGAGCTATAAAAAGAAAGTGTACATATGAAATTGTAAAACTGCTGTTACTGCAGGCATTTCGTAACAGATGGTTCGGCCGGCCGCTGTGACCGAGCACCTCTAGGCGCTTCAGTTCGGAACCGCGCTGCTGCTACGGTCGCAGGTTCGAATCCTGCCTCGGGCATGGCTGTGTGTGATGTCCTTAGGTTAGTTAGATTTAAGTAGTTCTAAGTTCTAGGGGACTGATGACATCAGATGTTAAGTCCCATAGTGCTCAGAGCCATTTGAACTATTTGTTCCACTTCATCGGCGCACTCGAGAATGACTATTGGGACACATCTTGCTGGTTCCATCAGAGCGGAGGACGCTTTTATATCTTTCGTAAGTTAAGCCGTGTCCACACAGGAAGGCGCGGTGCAGAGCAGCGCAGAACTGTACGCAATGGAGCAGAGTATTCGTAAGTGCGCAGCAATGTTCCTGTGTGGGCGTACAAGCGTCGGTAAAATGGAAAACGCGAAATGCCGACCAAACGGAGCGCGCAATATCTAACCATTTTCTTGCTGTACTGACGCTGCGCCTGACTTGTTTCCCGGGTTCGATTCCCGGCGGGGTCAGAGATTTTCTCTCTGCCTCGTGATGACTGGGTGTTGTGTGATGTCCTTAGGTTAGTTAGGTTTAAGTAGTTCTAAGTTCTAGGGGACTGATGACCATAGATGTTAAGTCCCATAGTGCTCAGAGCCATTTGAACCATTTTTTGAACCTGACGAGTTCGCTGTTGCGCGGAGTTCGCAGTTTCCGGTTCACACCGAACGCGCCGCGCTGCGCCGAACCTCTTTCGTTTTGTGCTGTGCGGCGCCTTGCAGTCGGTGTCGACGCGGCTTTAGACTGTACCCGTTTTAAATTTTGAGAAAGGATTAGCTTTTTATCGTCGATTTTTTCCCCAAGGAACTGAAATTACGTTTTGAGGCAATTACGTAATCACAGTTGAGAATATTTCTATTCAGTTGAGGAAACATCCCAATTTCGATATAGACAAACTAAAAAAGTCAACTTTAAAATGCCTCTGTCTGCATGCACAGTACTTTCTCCACTTTCACGTGGATACACGGTATTAACTGAAAGATCTCCCTTCAGGGTAATGATCTTTGATGAGTTGTTCTTTTCACTACTGGTATGCCACACTTGAGCGGAGATACGCTAAATTGTCAGCCACGATACTCTAGGTCTAAAAACTAATTATTGGCAGTCATACTAATTTTAACGGACGTTAATTGAATACTAAATCTCGGGAATAACAACTATCTGAATAGAAAAAGCGAATATATGCCCATTTGTATGCGTGGGAACTGAAGTACCAAGAATGTATTTTAAGAAAATATTGAAGTCGCCAATACCAACCATCTAATTTTATGTTCGTGAAATATGCACCATAACAAGAATTATATTTATTCTAATGACAAATTTGTTAGCTTCGCCATTTGAATAAAAAAAACTTACCTTTCAGCCTAACATAGTTTATGCTACGCTACAAAAATATTTCGTTTTGACATTCGTGGGCTTCGCCAACTCTCAACCGAACTGCCACCTTCCAGTCTGACCTACATCTCGGTATTGATATAGATCTGTCTGTCACCACTAACTACATTCCAAAAATTCTTATGGAAGTATAATAAATGTCAGTGTCTGTTCTGACTCTGCTTGCGCATCTACGACATCGCGTGACGAATCATTAAGGCATGAATCAAAGCCAAAGTTCTGTATCGTTAACTTCAACCAATGATTTATTGAAAGGCTTGAGACTGAACGCTTGGAGATGAATCGACAACGAATGCAGAGGCAGGTGCTGGAAAAAAAGGGGAAGAAGTTGCAACGATACGTGCAATACCAAGCAAGTAATGCAAGAATACCTGCTTACTCAAGATGCGAAACGTTTCAGTTTCTCGTTACTAATGTGAACTTCCTGAATGTCCCTGTGAGCAGTGGGTACCAGATCCTCAGTAGCATGTGAAGGCGGACAGTACATAGTGTCGAAGGCTTTGGCTGTGACGTCAACCAAAACTCTGCCAGGGATGTGTGTTCTACAGCGCATCAGGCTCTATTTGAGTGTGCAAAAAATGAGACAGTGAGCGGTACTGTATGATACGTGTCAAGTAAAACTGAATCGAGTGGAAGCTGTTTGGTAATAAGGAAACAAACTGTTCAAGCAAGGTACTAGAAATACTATTTAACGTATTTTTGTAATTGAAAAACTTTGCCATTCAATTTAGAGTTCTTTTATACCTCATTGTACTTGTATATTGTGGTTAATATTAGTCACATTATATATAATTGTATAAAAAATTCAAAATAAAAACGTTCCGCAAAAATGTATTCAGCCTTGATTTCGATATATTTTACAGTTTCACCAACTCAAATAACTTCTCTATGTAATACTGACAAAATAGTTGTATTTTACGTAACACTTAAATCTGGAAAAAATTCATACATTCTGTTAAAGTAAACAGAAAACTAAAAGAAGAAAAAAAACGCATTCTAAATGGGGAGACAAGGGTGCTTAAATTCAGGCAGCCATTTTCTCATGAAAAAAACTTTATATTTCTTCAGTTAAGCGCCTATAATGAGGCAACTGGTTCAGAACGCAGTGCTATGATAGTGTGTTTTCTGGTTGATGGAGAAGCCTTCCAGCATTTATTTCGAAAATATGGAATATATATATCTGGAGTACGACTTTTATATTGAAAAGTTCCCATTTTAAAATAGTTTTATTATTTGTTAATCTATAAACTATTTTCCAACATAATTTCGGCCAGAACTAAAGCGCTTGCCACAACGAAAAACAATTCAAAATTTCATTCTCGTAAACATCTGCCGCATAATTTTCCAGCTGCAGCTGAAAGCCCATTTTGACTTCATTGGCCGCCCAGAGTGGCCGCGCGGTTCTAGGCGCTACAGTCAGGAACCGCACGACCGCTACGGTCGCAGGTTCGAATCCTGCCTCGGGCATGGATGTGTGTGATGTCCTTAGGTTAGTTAGATTTAAGTAGTTCTAAGTTCTAGGGGACTGATGACCTCAGAAGTTAAGTCCCATAGTGCTCAGAGCCATTTGAACCATTTTTTTTGACTTCATTGGCTGTTGTGACACCGACCACGCGAATGCTTGTTTATTGAAGTGCAGTAGCAAAAGGTAATATTTTCTCGAACTTACGCCTGAAGTCTGCACGACATCTTAAATGATAACTGCTGATTGTCCACTTCACACTTTATTAAGAACATTAAAATTGCACTCCCGTCTTTATACGCTCAAACGATTTCACTCAGTGTTTCCTCCAAGATCCTCACAGATCTGCCAATAATTTTCATGTCTCTTACACACTAGACCGTCGACGGTGTTTCACTTAGATGAAACATTTTAAATAAGGAAAAAGAAATTATAAACACGCACTTACGATTCCATTATGGTATCTATGGGTGCGCAATAGATGCCTGCACTCAGCGCTGCAGCGGCCATATTTAAAAACGGTTCTCACTTAAATCATGCCTCGCATTTTAGAAAAGCATAATTTTTTTCCAGAAACATGAAAGGGAAGTTCACGAACGATTAATAACTATCATCGTCCATCATGAGCACCTACACGCAACTTAACTACATCGTAGCAGCTCTACTATTCCTGTAAAATAAGCGCAATGTTTTGGATAACAATTATATGAGGGAAAAGATTCAGACTGGCATGTGAGAGTCATCTGCGTGTAAATATTACTCTACATGTGAGTACGTTCAGTGGACTGACAGGCAGCACGCTCCCACGCTACTGAAGTTATCTAACACGTCTCATAAATATATGGTGATAGTTGCATAATTAGCCCAACGATATTGTGCCTTCATTGCGCTGCATCTCGACATTTTCAACACATAAAGCACCTGTTTCTAGTATACTAACTGTAGTTACTACTTGGTGATACTTTGCATCGGAGGTTTTCCCTCCTTTGTCGAATTTAGGTTTGTTTCTGCAGCTGAAAATAGTAACATCTGGAATAGTAAAGTTTCGGTCTAGCGCAAAATGTTGAGTGTCATACCAGCGCCGTCAGGCGATTATGTCGGTTTGATGCTGGCCTCTTGTGTAGTATGCTAATTTCGCCCCATAGTATCTTCCTAAAAAAAATAAAAAAACCTCCTTACGTGTCGGAAAACGGCAGTGTTTTCACAAACAACACTAGACCCTCAGTTTCCTCACTGATCACACATAGTATCTATTCTCAGGTGTAACCTATTTTAGCTACCACAGACTTCAGATACATCTATTTTATGTTACATTATCATCTCTTTTGTAACAAAACCCATGTGCTCGTTTATAGAACAACTTACGTCATGAGAGCAGAAAATTTCTGAATCATTAACGCTTGTTCGAAAGTTGCCAAAAAATGGCTCTGAGCACTATGGGACTTAACATCTGTGGTCATCAGTCCCCTAGAACTTAGAACTACTTAAACCTAACTAACCTAAGGACTTCACACACATCCATGCCCGAGGCAGGATTCGAACCTGCGACCGTAGCAGTCGCGCGGTTCCGGACTGAGCGCCTAGAACCGCTAAACCACCACGGCCGGCCCGAAAGTTGCCTCTCGAAGATTTGTGCAGAAGAGACTATAAACATGTGTGATTAGCATAAAAAATATACCGTACAGGGAGGCGGTGTCTCAATCACCTCACGCTGATCCCTAATTCATGATATCAGACATCACGAAAAATGGCGTAGGACATAGACATTAGCCTCCTAAAGGCGACAATGTCGAAATTAATAAATTTTATTCCAGGCAGCTCGTACGTGTCATTTAACTTAGATGGTGGTATGAAACACACACACATTTGAAAGATAAATTCACTAACTACTTGATTCATTACAAAAAATCTTTGAAAACATTGTAAAATCGCGTTTATTGATTAAATTTCATGTAAAAAAGGTAATCTGCTAATCAAGGGTAGGATTAAAACAATTTTCTGAATCAATAGCAAACTGAAACAAAGTCCCATTCACAATATCAAACATTCTGCGCTCTTGGGAAAAAAATCTGACATGTGTAAATTAAACTTTCTGAGTTATTCCTCATTATACACGGAACAAACTGGCAAGACCTTCATGAGTAGACGAAAATGTTGATACACTAAGATTTCAAAGCCTAAATAAAGTCTTACCTCTTCTGTCCCCTCCCCCTGGTGCAAACTAATGAACAAAGAGACCTAAGAGCGAAAAGTTTCCACTCCAGTTTCCATACTATACTCTGCACAAGCTCTAATATCATCTTATAAATTTCTATAATAATGAAAAACGTTTCCAGTCCGTAATATACACTGCAGAACACAATTAAAGGATCACGATTTCGAAACGCAATAATGCTCTCCCATTGCGTCGTAGAAGTTTGAAATCGGCTGAAAGGTGCCTACAACCTTCCTCTGTACAGGTTCGAAAGCGTGGCGCCCTGCGACGTTAACCTTGGTGTCGCTGACGCTTCAAACAGCAAAGTGTCAACACTTGCGAAAAAAGGCCACACCTTGGAAGTTTATGTGAAGTGTTAGGTGGGTTGATGATATCACACTGGCACCAAACTTCACCAAAATTTTGCCCAGCGCCACCGTGGACGCGTCACATGGTGGGAATGTATTCAGACCCCCTCTACCGACATTTCATCCCTTCTTTTGACGCCTCTGCGGTGGAGGTCAGAACCGCGATGCCCAACAATGAAGCTATGCGGTCTGCTTATGGGTGGCCGAAAGAAACACTTCAGATGCACTTCCGCACAGAATCGACACTAAAAGGCCTTAAAGGCTGGGACGAAAGATGTCAATGAAACTACCCCTTTCCCTTGAGGCGTTGATTCCCATATATATCGCATTCGCAAACGACAGTGGGTAGGGTGATGGGGAACAAAACGTCGTTCTTGACAGCCTTTGACACTATTGACATCCCCCGGACGATTTAATCCTTCTCTAAGGACAGCTTGAGTCTACAAACCCTACTGAATGAGGCCCCACTCCTTTGGAGTGCAGTGCTATCGCAGGTTTTGCTCTGGTGTACAGGGGGGAGCCACTAGGAACCGTTCTGCTCATTCGCGAAATTTGTACGTGATCCGAAGCAGCAATGGTTTCTTATACTTTTTCCGCCTTCATGTTTCACGTCCTTCCGTGGTTTGATCACACCGAGCGAGATGGCGCAATAGTTAGCACGGTGGACTTGCATTCGGCAGGGCGACGGTTCAAACCCGCGCCCGGCCGTCCAGATTTGGATTTCCGTGATTTCCCTAAATCGCTCCAGGGCAAATGCCAGGATGGTTCCTTTTAAAATGCACGGCTGATTTCCTTCCCCCTCTTTGACACAATCCGAGCTTGTGCTCCGTCTCTAATGACCTCGTTGTTGACGAGATATGGCGTGATCACACATGTAAATAAAACGGCAAAGGTTTCCGCTGAGATTCTCAGTTCGGCAACACCCTCGGTGTACCAGACAACCTTCGTTGAGCACTTTAAAAATCTACTTGTACAGACACAGACGGTGACGAGTCCTAGACACCTGCAGGCAGGCTACGTTGCTGCTTTTGCACCTGTTAGCAGGAATGCAGAATTGAAGGGGTGCCAAAAGGTTGCCTGTGTGCAAGCGCCCAGGACCCCGTCACAGATTTTCTCTGTACATGCATATTTTCAGAGTGTGCAACAGTGGCGGGCGGGTGGCACTGCGGTTGTTGCAAAGTGGGGTGGAGAAGGGCGGTGTCTTAGAGGGACCTTTCGCCATTTTATTCACACATGTTAATATCACACAGCTCCGTGATTACGCCACGGGAGGACGGAAAACAGGAGGATTGAAAAAGCTTAAGCAACTTTTGCTGCTTCGGATCGCGTTCATATTTCGTCGAATGATTTTGAACGGTCCTTCGTGGTCCGACCCTGTACACTAGAGCAAAAAATTGCGGTCGCACTGCACCCCAAAGGGGTGTGACCCCATTTAATGGAGTTGCTGGCCCACGATGTCCTTAGAGAAGGTTCGGTAGTGTATTGGGTGTCGACAAAGTCAAAGACATTATGAATCAAGTCCAAAAAGCTGCTTCTTTTTTTGAGATGTTTATTTAATCACGACGGGCCAGTTTCAGCACTATTGCCATCATCAGGCGAACTGAAAGTAATGGTTTTATTATATACTATTTTCTAGGGCAGACGGTAGCCTACTTCTCATATATGAGATTGACAACCATACATTTATGGAATTCTTAACTTATCTATAACATCGCTGGTTAGTCACCTGAGCGTGTTTCTTATGTCTTTTAAAGTTATTTTATGACGTAGCTTTCATAGGCTATATTTGTTGGAAGTTATAGCCTGAATTTTATTTGTTGAGTGTGACAATATATGAGAAGTAGGCTACCGTCTGCCCTAGAAAAGAGTACATAATAAAACCATTACTTTGAGATCGCCTAATGATGGCAATAGTGCTGAAACAGACCTGTCGTGATTAAATAAACATCTAAAAAAAAGAAGCAGCTTTTTGGACTTAATTCATAATGTCTTTACACGACTTATATCAACTTGCGGGCCCATTGGAAACAAAAAAAAGTCAAAGGTCAAAGGTTGTCAAGAACTTCGTACTGTTGGTCATCACACTGCGAACTGTCGTTTTCGATTGTGAAATGTGTGGGAATCAACGTCCCAAGCAAAGGGGTGATATCATTGACGCCCTTTATGCCAATTCGCTAAGGCCTTTTCGTGTCGACTCTGAGCGGAGGTGTCCGAATTGTTTTCCTCGGCCACCCACAAGAAAACCACGTGTTCTGAATGCTGGGCGTAGCTGTTCTGACCTCCAAAGTAGAGGTGTCAAAAAGTGAGCTGAAATGTGGTTAAGGTGGGTGTTATGACCTTCCCGTCTTGCGATACATCCACGGCGGCGTAGGGCAGAAGTTTGGTGCCAATGTTACATCAGTAACCCACCTTACAGTTAACGTGAACTTCTGATCTCTGCCCCCCCTTTATATGACACTTGTTGTTTGAAGCGTCGCCGAGCACGAAGGTGACGTAGCAGGGCGCCATGCATTTTCACCATTACACAGGGATGTTGTAGCCACTTTTCAGCAAAATTTCAAACTCCTACACCGCAGTGGGGCACAGTCCTGGCGTTTCGAAAAAGCGATCATTTGCGTTGAGCACTGTAGCTTCCTTTTTGAGAGTCATTGTTTGTACACATATTTGTTGTTAATCAGTGCAAATGAAGTAAATTCTCTACATATTTAGTTCGTAATAGCATAAAATAGCGTCTCTTGGATACCAGTATATACAAATGTGCTGTTTAGTGCCATAAATTGTGACAGGGATCATTTCATTGTGTGTGAAGTGAAGTAGTGCCAATGTGCTCCTTTTTAGATAGATTTTTTTGGAAATGTAACTTTGCGTAAATATGGCAAAATAAGAATAGATCGTATATTAAAATAACCTTTAAGGTCCTATAAGTTACCACTTTAGAATGAGACATCACCGAACCCGACTGCAGTAAGTAAAATATAAAAAAAAACATAGACCATTATTACAACAGTATTCATTTCATACAGTTTGTTGAGGCTGCAGAACAGCATACACAGCAAGTACCGGAGAACAATTTAGCGCATTTCAGCCGCTACGAACTACTGCTACAACACAATATTTTCCATCTTATGTGCGTACCAACTTATGTTTTAATCTCTATACGGTCTTATTTTCCCTTTCATAATCCGCAAAGACCTATGTGATATACAGGAAAACGAACCGTGGTAATTGATTTGATTTTGACAGCGAAGCTAAAACAGCTTTGGCCTAACCCGCCACTGCCCGCACCGAAACTGAGTTTATTGTGCGGTATCGCTACCTGTATATCTAGTAAAGCCAACCAATGCCGTTAAATAGTGCAAGGAGTCTCTTTGCCAGTTTCTTGTTACACAATTTCTTCGGGTCTAGTTGTCCCGAAAATTATGTATCTGATGCTCTCCACTGCCAGGCATTCGAAGATTAGGTGTGATGCAGTTTCTTCACCCTCATCGCAGATCCTACATTTAGGGTATTCTTCCATTATACCCATTGTATGTAGGTGTTTTTTTTTTTTTTTTTAAAAAAATTCCCGTGGCCAGTCATCAGACCAGTCATGAGTTTAATCTCTTTCCTGTTCAATCCCGGGAGGGCTTCTTTTAAAACACGGCTTAAGCATAATTATCTTACAATGTTCTTGTTTATAGACCTTTGTCCAGTATTCTACGTGCTATTTTCTAAGCCAGTTCCGTAGTTCTAGTTTGATCATAGCCTCAGTAATTGTCAGGGCAGGTTCCGGTCCAGTGAATGGAGTCGTTGCCCCCATCCTTGCCAATCTGTCGGCTTGTTCATTGCCACAGATCCCTGAGTGGCCAGGGACCCAATCTAGGTTTACCCTATTGCTTCCCTCTAGCTCCATCAGAGCTCTGTGGCATTCTGCAACAATCTTAGATCTCGTTGTAGGAGCTGCCAGCGATTTCAGGGCTGCCCGGCTTTCTGAATAGAAGTAGATGCTATGGTCCTTGTAGCACCTACGCATATTCTCCTCCACACATGGCCTGATTGCAGTAATTTTAGCCTGGATTGCCGAGGTCAGTTTTCCTAGAGAGATGATGCCCCCTAGACTTGACCGAACCCCGTACACGCCTGCCATAGCGCCTCGGTCTGATTTCGACCTATCGGTGAACCAAACAATGCCCCCCCCCCCCCCCCCCGTACGGTGTCGAACTGTTTTTCCAACTGCTCCCTGCTTCCAATTATTATATTATATTATTAGGCCTGTAGAAGCAGTTGGGCGTTACTATATAGTCGGCCGGCATGTCCCCAGCCATTCCTACATTTACCTCACTCACTGTCTTAGTGAGTGATTCCGGATATCTCAATGAGATCCAGTTTTTGCCAGTTGTAAGTCTGTTTGCACCAGCTGCTGCCTCCGTCTTGACCCAAAGGTGTAGTGGAGGCATGTCCAGCATGGCTTCCATCCCAGCGGTTGGTGTGCTGCTAATTTCGCCTGTTATGGATAAGCAGGCCAGTCTCTGCCCCTTAGCAAGCTCCTTAGCTGCAACCCGCTGTTCTACCTTCTTTCACCAGACTACGGCCCTGTAGGAAATTCTAGATCTAACCTCCAGTGCATACCTCTGGGGCTTAGACCCCAGTTTTTGCCACAAGCTCTTCTGATACTCACTAGAGTACCTTTCGCCTCGGAGCAAATGCTCTTAACGTGAGGGGGTCCATGTTAGTTTCTCATCTAAGGTTACCCCTAGATATTTCACTATCCCCTTCACAGGTAGAGTTTCATCGAAGAGCTTTAGATTCCAACTAGAGTGTTGAATATGTCTCTTCGTAAATGGCACCACAACAGTCTCCTTAGGATTAACCCTTAGATTCTGTTTTATGCACCAGTCTTGCTCAATGTCCAATACACCTTGTGCTATATTTCTACGTCAGTAAATTTGCCAACTATTATTATGACAAGGTCATCTTTGTATCCTTGCCAAAAGCATTGTCTGGAATTTAGTTCCTCAATGAGTTCGTTCGCAATTAGATTCCACAATAGAGGGGACAGAACTCCTCCTTGTGGACAACCTCTAGTGGTGTTAATTACCATCTTTTCATCCATCATGGTAGCCTCTACCTTCCTTCCACTAAGCATTACCCTAGTCCACGTACATATAGTATTACCTAGGTCGTGCATCTCTGCTGCCCTTACCATGGAATCGAAGGTCGTGTTACTGAAGGCCCCCTAGATGTCCAGGTTGATGCAGAGAGCTATTTCTTGAAAGTGAAGTGCTTTCTCCACAACTCCCAACGAGCTGATGGAGAGCTGTCTCACATGATTTACTTGGTTGATATGCGTGTTGGTTTTGAATGTAGAGGGGCTCTGATTAGCATCCCCTCCACAACATATACATTAACCAGTATTTCCAATGTTTTAAGAATGGAGGAGGACAGACTGATTGGTCTGATATCCTTGGCCTTGGTGTGTTCAATTCTCCCAGGCTTTGAAATGAAGACAGCCTTCACTGCCCTCCAAGCATTGGGAATGATTCCTACTGCTAGGCTAACCCTGAATAACATGCATGGGACTCTTATGAGATTCTCTCCTGTTTGTTGCAGGAAAGCTGGAAAGATTCCATCTGGGACAGGTTACTTGAACGATTGGAATGTTCCCACCACCCATTGGATTTTATTGAAGTCCACGCGCTCCTTGGCCGATATCCAGTCCTCTCTTCAAGTGCCTGAGAACCATTGTCTCTCTGGGATCACATTCCGGTCTGTGTTATCCGCCAGAGCATATTGAGGAACGTGAGTCTTGAGGAGCAGTTCCAGTGTCTCATGTGCGGTCTTTGTATATTCCCCATCCTCTTTCCTCAACGTACCTACTGGATCGGTTGGTACTCTGTGAACTGTGGCTTGAGCAGCCACGCTCTCCACTTCCTCACAGAATGCCTTCCAGGATTGGTTGTAGTTGACAAGGGTCTCACTATATTTTTCCCACTGTTCTTTACGTCTCGCAAGGTTTAACGCTCTTCGTACCTGCTTTCTTTGCGTTTCCAAGTTATTGTTCCACCAAGGCCCACTCAATGAAAGAAATTCCATTTCTTACATAGATGAATGTTCTGGAGTTTCTTAGATTTTTACCATAAATAAGCTTACCCCCAGAGCCACTGAGCCCCGATAAGCCCCCTTTATATAAGTAGGGTTCTTGTATCAGGGCTACATCTACTTCCAATCTCCCCAGGCAGCGGCTCAAGGCGGCAGTGGCCCCTTTACTGTGCAGCAGATGAATCTGCAGTACCTCCAGTCTCCGTCTTGCTGCCGTCATTGCCTTTGAGGTCTTTGATTACCCTAAAAACAATTGCAGGTCTTGCTCTCGCATCGCCTTCAGACTTCTCTCCGACCTTCACCACCAGGGTTCGTCCTTCCGGTACAGTTGAGTCCTGGACCAGCATCTCCCCCCCGGCCCCCCGTCCCAATCTTTCCAAAGAGGGCCATCTGTACAAGTTCCTCCTGCTGCGAGGTGATGGCTACCAGTGGAGAACCTTTCTGGATAACTGCCAGCTTAAAAACCGAGACTGCAGTACTATAGGTCTGTTTCCCTAGTTCTTGCCTCGGCTTTTTCTGGGATCTCTTATCCAGGGAGGAGGAAGTGTTAGATTCCTCCCTTATCCTCTTGCTACCTGTCTTCGACGTTGTGGGGGTCTGTGTATCCCCTTCAACCTGAGACAGTTTTATCTTGGGGGTCTTGGGCTCAAGCTCTTTTGATTCCCTGCGCTTGTGTTTGGGAAGCCATTCTTTCCCTTCCTTTTGTCTTTGTTCCCTGAGGAGTTTCCTCCTCTCGGTCCCAGACAAGGTTTTAATATTGATCAGGTCCAACGTCTCAGTTACAGTTCCCACTTCTGGTTCAGGCCTAGATTCCGATTCAGTAGTGGGAGTGAATTGCATCGGTCCTGACCCGATGTTCGGATGTCTGAGGTCTCAGTTTGCCCCTCAGTTCGTTTTAATTTATTTTCTTTTGTCGTGTCCATTTGGTCCCGCGTGATTTGGGGATCTACGCGGTCCACCCCACGAAAACCCCGCGCAGTGTAAGGCTACTTACTCAGGGAGGTCGCCAGGTATCCCTGAGGCTCCGTTTGCGACACGTCTTCCAATGTGCCACGCACCCCTCGGCACCGATCGCATCACACCTTGAGTTGGGAAAGGGAATTGGGTAAGGACTAGGAGTGGATAAGGAAGACAGGACGTTGTGGGACACTCTTAGTCTGATCCATGAGCCAAGGCCTTTCTGGCAGTTGGACCTCTACCTTCGGCATAGCCCTCAGCTTCACGCAGATACGCAAGCCTCTCCACCCGCACGGACAGTGCTTCGTCAAGGTGGTGTCGCCCGGAGAGGAACTTTTTTATCTGAAGTGCCGAACTAAGTTGAAACCGGCAGTGAAAATGATTTTAAAAAATCATAGGGTTACAGCTGTCGTTTGTCGCATATTGCACATCCGTATCATTCTGATCAACTCTTCAATTAGCCGGAAATTTCGTCAGTCTATCAGACCTAAAACTATTTTCGCTTGTTTATTCAAGCTGATATAATAAAATTTATCAGTAACCCGACAAGAATGTTTGGAATTTGAAAGTCTCCAGCGAAGGAAAAATTGTTTGCGAATTAAATTTTACTAGAAACTTCTTTATTTCCAGCGTGTGACCACAAAACATGAATGTGATATAAAACGTGTAAATCTGTTATTTAGTGAAGAAGAATTACAGTTTTTCTTACACTATCTGGTGGCATTATGGTAAAGGACAGACGTGAAACAATAAAAAACAAGTGACGCTTTGTCGTAAAGTCGTGCTCGTAGTTGAACAATGCCGCCTCACTGCAGTGCAGGCCTAGACAACGGAAAGGGTCTGCTTAATCATTTTGAAATAAGTGTTCTAATGAACTTGCCCGAGAGTGTTCTAGACGAATAATTAGAGGTTGCAGTTAATAGAAGGGGCACAACCATGCATAAGATATAGTATTCTACCTTGGCCACAAACGGAGTGAGTCCATTTTCTTTAAATTCCTTTTCCTCTTTGTTTTCACAGACAATATTTTTGAGAGTGAACGCAAGATGTTAGGTTTAGTTCGACCAAGGCTTTCAGATTTTTTCAAGATGTTACGAAAGATAAAACAATGGCTGAATGTGACATATGACTAAAAATTGGTTACATTATTATATTTAAAAATAAAGATTTTGATAACATCAGCTTGCTTCAAATGGGGCACTATTTATCTTCACAGAGAGAAACTGGACGACACTGTATGCGCCTCAGCTACTCACATGCGTTACGTGTGGCTGCTGTGAGTGCAGACTGCTTCCTTTGTGGCTAATACGGACCTGTCGTTCTCCGTACGAGCAGCGGATGGTCCGGATGAATGCGCCTTCGTGTATGCACAAAGCCGGCTTTGTAGCCATCCCTACCTCCGTCCTTACCTTCTTTCATCCGTTCTCATTGCTAACTCCCCTCCACCTTTTGATCGCATTACCTTTATGCCAGTCGCTTCAATTCCCTGTGATGCCGCGTAACTGGAAAAAGGATCTTCTTCAAAAAGTGGCCGGTTGGCGGTATCGAGCTATAAGCGAGGCGGTATCCCCGTCCATCACATCTGACCATCTTTGCGTTTAAGGTGGATTGTGGCCGTTGAATTTAATAAAGTTCTCACGTTCTAGAGTAAAAATATTTTTATTGACGGGCAACAAAATTCTAGTGGAGACTCGTGCTGAGAAGTTCTCTTCAAGCAGGTATTTGCCTTATGTGATTTGATTAAACTGCAGTTGGTGAAGAGACGTAATTCAGTTAGAATATTCGAAGGTTAGTCTCTAGGATTTTTTTTTGTGAATAAAACCGTCTATGTTGCTTAATAAATGCCCGTATTTATTACACCGTTTCGTCTTCAACCATCGTCAGATGTAAAAAAATTTTGAACTTGCAAAACAGAGTTCAATACCAGTATTAAGAACCTATGGCAAATCGGCCCATCAACTCAATTGATGCCCCGATTAGGCATGGGTTCTCAATACTGACACTGAACCTTGGTTTGCAAGTTCTAAATTTTTGGTATGGTTCAAATGGCTCTGAGCACTATGGGACTCAACTGCTGACGTCATTAGTCCCCTAGAACTTAGAACTAGTTAAACCTAACTAACCTAAGGACATCACAAACATCCATGCCCGAGGCAGGATTCGAACCTGCGACCGTAGCGGTCTTGCGGTTCCAGACTGCAGCGCCTTTAACCGCACGGCCACTTCGGCCGGCTAAATTTTTGGTATCTGATGGTGGCTATAGCTGAAACGGCGAAATAATGAAATAAATCTATTAAAGCGTCTAGACGCTTTTGTTCATTGATCGCAGACTCATTCAGGAAATTCACACTACTGGCCATTAAAATTGCTACACCACGAAGATGACGTGCTACTTACGCGAAATTTAACCGACAAGAAGAATATGCAGTGATATGCAAATGAATAGTTTTTCAGAGCATTCACACAAGGTAGGCGCCGGTGGCGACACCTACAACGTGCTGACATGAGGAAAGTTTCCAACCGATTTCTCATACACAAACAGCAGTTGACCAGCGTTGCCTGGTGAAACGTTGTTGTGATACCTCGTGTAAGGAGGACAAATGCGTACCATCACGTTTCCGACTTCGATAAAGGTCAGATTGTAGCCTATCGCGATTGCCGTTTATCGCATCGCGACACTGCTGCTCGCATTGGTCGAGATCCAAAGACTGTTAGTAGAATATGGAATCGGTGGGTTCGGGAGGGTAATACGGAACTCCGTGCCTCGTATCACTAGCAGTCGAGATGACAGGCATCTTATCCGCATGGCTGTAACGGATCGTGCAGCCACGTCTCGGTCCCTGAGTCAACAGATGGGGACCTTTGCAAGACAACAACCATCTGCACGAACAGTTCGACGACGTTTGCAGTAGCATGGACTATCAGCTCGGAGACCATTGCTGCGGTTACCCTTGACGCTTCATCACAGACGGGAGCGCCTGCGATGGTGTACTCAACGACGAACCTGGCTGCACGAATGGCAAAACGTCATTTTTTCGGATGAATCCAGGTTCTGTTTACAGCATCATGATGGTCGCATTCGTGTTTGGCGACATCGCGGTGAACGCACATAGGAAGCGTGTATTCGTCATCGCCGTACTGGATTTAGATGTGTTACGACCCGTGGCTCTACCCTACATTCGATCCCTGCGAAACCCTACATTTCAGCAGGATAATGCACGACCGCATGTTGCAGGTCCTGTAGGGGCCTTTCTGGATACAGAAAATGTTCGACTGCTGCCCTGGCCAGCACATTCTCCAGATCTCTCACCAATTGGAAACGTCTGGTCAATGGTGGCCGAGCTACTGGCTCGTCACAATACGTCAGGCACTACTCTTGATGAACTGTGGTATCGTGTTAAAGCTGCACGGGCAGCTGTACTTGTATACGCCATCGAATCTCTGTTTGACTCAATGCCCAGGCGTATCAAGGCCGTTATTACGGCTAGAGGTGGTTGATCTGGTTACTGATTTCTCAGGATCTATGCACCCAAATTGCATGGAAATATTATCACATGTCAGTTTTAGTATAATATATTTGTCCAATGAATACCCGTTTATCGTCTGCATTTCTTCTTGGTGTAGCAATTTTAATGGCCAGTTGTGTATTTCCTTTATTGAGCTGCAGGAGCCGTCTCAGGGTTCTAGTGCTGTTGCTGGTGCATATTTCAGTACGGGAGTAATTATTTCCTCATTCGTGTTTTCTTGCAGAAGATAAAAGTGCAGACAAGGAAACAGCTGTGCAACGTAAAATAGACTGTAACGCTAAAGACACATATGGTGCCGAAGTCACTATACAGAACAAAAGCTCGAGTGGATATGGATAGACAATTGGTCATGGACTTGTCTAGGAAACGACCCCTTTATTCGCGTCAAGAGGGAAAACGCGAAAACATTAAACTGGGGCAAGTGGAACCGTCATTTTGAGACAAGGGCACTGCAAAATATTGTAGGAACATGAAATTCCCAAATTTAATGCTTAATATCGAAATAACCTTCTTCACATGACCCTCAGTGAGATGGGGCAGGTTTATCCTCGAAGCCAGTATCTTTCAGTCGGTACCGATGTCGAGGTAACTATGTTGCTGGCCCAGACTAGATATATATAAGGCGTTTTAAAAAAAGACTCGTGTTGTTTCACGAATGAAGATAGAAAGCGGGATGAAATTTTATTTTGTCCACAGAACAAAAAATTTTCATATAAAAAAATCTGATTTTACAAGGGTATATTTTTCACATGCAAGTACATACAACCTTGTGTCGGTCTATCATTCCGCTATTTTACCCGTTTTGTAAAGAGAAACAACCAGCTATCGTCTCCAGCATCACGAGACTGTACGTTGTGCAGAAATTCTCGATAACTATGTGCCAGAACTAGTAGTTAGAAGTGCCAGCTTTGTCTGAGTAGTTTCGGCCCATTTGTGCAGCTGTAAAGTTAGGGAAGGAGATCAAAGTATGAGATGGGGTCACTGTGGCAATATCCATCAGACCCTCCCCCCGTCGGAACTACGCCACTAACGCAGTAATGAGACTGGGGGCCGGACTCGGTTCATTAGCCTCCCCGCCATCTCGCAGAGGGACAGCCTCAAACTGCCTCTGGCACATTCTTCCGGCGAGACTTGCATCTATGAATTTAACCTGCTTTAAATTTCACAGCAAGTCGGCAAAATTCATACGTCTTTTTTTCAAAACTTTCATAGTGCAATTTTCAGTTTTTCTGCCCCGGTAGATGACCCACCACAGCTACGCGAGGATCTGGCTTTGATTCCCTGTGCTACCAAAGATTTTTCTTTGGCACAGAGACTCGAAAAGTGTTAATGAATCGCCTGGGAGCAACTGAGGAGGAATTTAAGGCTCGGTTTTGAAAATCGGCACAGAGGAAGAGCGTTGTGTTGAGCACAGGGCCCCTAGTAATGACATACAATGATTTCCTAGATAGAGGACCACGCAGATGCACATTAACTGCCACGAAGTTTCCCATGCTTCTAAAACCACCCAAGGCGATCGCTGGTTCTTGCGGCTAGTGTTACCCATCGTTCTCCTGTTGTGCCCTACAGTGGTTGTGATGTGGCAGCTGTATTGTTGTAGTTGCGGAGATAATCTAACATTCTGCGTGGTGTCTGTTGTTCTATGTCGTGTCTCCCTACCACTTTCGCGCAACGACGCTCTGAGCGTGTTTTTTAGGGAATTGACTAGTTTGAACCTGGGACCTGTTGCTGGTAAGGAGACGCCAGACCACACATGACATGTAGTGTTCAGAAGAGTTCAGTGAGATTAGCGATGATATAACCAAATACTTAATGATTTCAGCGTCAGCTCCACTGCACTCCCTGTAAAAGAATCTTAATACTAACTAAATTAAGTGGAAGGGGTTCAAGGCTTTCCTATTTTTAGTTAGTTGGTAAAATAACGTCGAAAAAGCAGTTAAGTTTACCATTGGAAATTTTATTCTACTCACAAAACATTGTTTATAAATTGCACTATTGATAAAAGGAAATGTTTTAATACAGGATGATAAAAACCAACTGCGTTCAACAAAAATGTGAACGAATATTCCCTGAATGGGTTTCCAAGTTCTACAGTGGATCGAAGGATGACCTATGCCATATCACATCTATAATCTAGGTTTAAATTAAGTTTCACAAAAGAGAAAACTATCAAAATGGTCTACAGTGACCCTCAATTATCTTTAATTACTTATCTAACTTGTCGTAAATTACAGTGGCTGATGTGGCTTCTCAGTAATTATATAACAGAAAAATCATGGCGTTTCAGATTTTAACTTACGTAGCAAGTGTGAATACCATGAGATTTAATTGACGATCGACACTAGTATTACGTAAAAAGGGGATGTAACAGATGAGACTTCTGCAGTTCTGAGTCAAGCTTTATGCGCTCAAAAATGCGGCATCGCATGCGTTCATTACCTTGACGGTGTTCGTCAGGGGGCGGCGGCCGGCGCAGCTCCATCCGGCTCGCCGTCTCGGAAGCCACTCTCGCCTAACTTCTCCTTACTACAATTTACCGAAGTTGGTTTAAAAAAAACTATCTGGCTGTGTTTTCATCTGACCAATCAGGGTCTCAATGTTGACCTTAAGCTCCGCCTACAAAAATTCTGTCTATCCAATGAGAAACGTTATACTTTTCGTGGTGGGGCAATGTTTTTAAAGTTTGCAACGTAACAGAGACGCGAAAAAGTCTCACGCTAAGACTTGCAGCTGGTGTGGCCCTTTTAGTGTTATCGTAAGATCTATACTGTTCTTCTGGAGGGTTCTATCTTTTAACATGGGCTGGGGGGTGGTCCTGGTGGTTACTTTTCGTGGTGGAGCAATGTTTTTAACGTTTGCAACGTAACAGAGACGCGAAAAAGTCTCACGCTAAAACTTGCGGGTGGTGTGGCCCTTTTTGTGTTATCGTAAGATCTATACTGCTCTTCTGGAGGGCTCTAGCTTTTAACATGGGCTGGGGGGGGGGGGGTGGTCCTAGCGGTTACTTTTCCTGGTGGGGCAATGTTTTTTTAGGTTTGCAACGTAACAGAGACGCGAAAAAGTCTCACGCTAAAACTTGCGGCTGGTGTGGCCCTTTTTGTGTTATCGTAAGATCTATACTCTTCTTCTGGAGGGCTCTAGCTTTTAACGTGGGCTGGGGGTGGTCCTGGTGGTTATCTGGCGACGTGGGTGTCCGTCCCTTAGCGTAGGGCCTTCTAGCTTAACATGGTTCTGCTCTCGGCTTCTGTTCTCGTTTCTCCACTCGGAACTGCGTCTGTCTCACGGTGGGAAGGTATGACATGCATTTAGGCATTCTTGTGTTAGTCTGTGGTATTTAATTTGCTCACTCGTTACTCGCATTACTTTGGTTAATTTAATGTCACGATTTATTCGGAGCTATGTGACATACTACTGGATTTGCTTATCATGTCAGGGTTTTCATGGAAGGTGTTGGATTTGCTTGGCACCTTACGATAAGAGTGTTCTTAAAGGTCGCCGTTACATCGTGGTGTCAGCAGGACGTTTTCTGTTCCTACTTCATCAGTGTTCTCGAACTTTTTCCAGTATTAACGAATGTTTCGAAATGTTCTTGAATGTTCTGTAACTATCTAGAATACAACTTGGAAACGGCGCATATCGCATTGATCCGCACTCCAACAAAATTCTCTTAACCAATTCGTTGTGCAACGGAGTAAAGACTGGGGAACAAATAATTTAAAAAAGATATATCCGATATTACAGAGAATCAATTGAAGCAGAGAATGGTTGAGTGAGTGAACAATTTTAGCGACAAAAAATTACGTAGTCGTCAGACAGATCAGTGAATACGGAGTGTCATACCATGGGAAGAAAATAATATTGAAGTCCATTGATAAAGTGATGAACCAAGACAAAAACGTAAACTTCCCAACAGAATTCTTGAATTCGGCCAGTGTTTCCGGTGCGACCACGGAAAAAACTTCAAAATGAAAACGTAGAAGCAGAAATATTATTTGGAAAAGAGAAATGAGTCAGTATTCATACCATGAATTCCACTTACTTCAGCTAACTTACTGCTCAGATTTTAAATTGCACAAATTTCCAGTATGATTGGCGTACTGTATGACTATCAATAAAGCGGAAGGGCAAAATATTTCAATGTTGCAGAGTCGATTTAGAAGAACTGTGTTCTCGCATGAACAACCGTGCAAAGCGTGTTCACATGTTGGACAACCGCAAAATGTGTCCATCTCTGCACCTAAAAGCTCAACACCAGTGCTGTTTTTAAGGACGTACTTTGAGTAACATAGATCCTATACTAATGAGATGACGACCGGCATATTTTTTCCATTTCAAAAAACAAATGGAAAAAGACCTTTTGAGTTAGTGTGAAAGTTTCTTGTAGCTGGTTTCTAAGAAATGTATAAAACTTGTTTTGATATCGACATGTGTGAATCTCACTGCAGGACAACAGAACTATGTAGAAATTTAATTTTGTAGCTCACACTACAAGATGCGAAATCCAGACCAACTGGTACATAAAATAGTTCGCATGCGAGAAAACAATCCGTTTTCAATGAAATTTACAGATCATCTGACTGCAAAACAAATGATTCAGATGAAAATGTTGGCCCTGAATATTTTTATTTGCAAATTCGCAACTTAATTCACAATTATGGCCAAAACTTCCTGATAATCGTCATGGCTGCCTTTCCAGTTCGTAAACTTCAGTGTTTTATTTAGGATTCATTTTGAAACGAAAATTGCGTGTGTGATATATAGTGGTGTCTGTCTGAGCTGTCATGTTGGGGAAGCTCTCACAGCCCTAGTTTGCTCCCTGTGGTACTGCAGTTGACACTGATGGGCTGTTCGTAGCAAGTAATATGATGTGCAATATCACGATCTTGGGTGTTGAATTGTTTAATATGTTAAATATCCTTAATTCTGGAGTGCCTCCTGCTTTGCTTCTTTTAGGGCAGATGATGGTTCGTAATACATCGACTCTGGTCAAATGTTAATGAAAATAAGTTCATCACTAACATTATTGTGACCGCTTCATTCCAGAGACAGTCAGTATGAGGTAATCTTGTACAGTAAGGGAAGCCTTCTGCGACAGTCTGCTTCAGACATTTCTCAAGATCTCTTCAATTTTTGAAGGAGGTTAGAGTATCAGTTTTCTATGTCTGTTTAAAGGGAATAAACAGGGGATTTAATTTCTTAAACGTGACTCAAAAAGTCTGATGAAAAAGGTTCTACTTGGCACCGGTTGACTAGCGCTGCGAGGCAAAGTCAGCAATGACGCGATTGAGGACATTTGGCAGAGGTTGAATCCAGCCTGAGGGGCAATTAAAGCGAATGTACGTCGGCATAAATGTGGTTCAATGTCATCTGCATATTGCGTCCCTTGCGACCATGAGAGGTTTATTTTCTTCTGGAGTTGCTCCGGGTAAGAAAAATGTCGTTGGCTGTAAACAAATGGATTCAGCTGGCTATGAGGCTGACGCTACAAGAAATGTTAGTGCAGCGCCAGACGCTGCTCCCCCCCGCTCACTGTATTTCTTGAGCGTCGTATGGTGCTGTTACTCTTACAGTCTGCTGCCACTTAGTCGCCGCTCTAATTTCCGACCGGAATGACACCAGCGACCACATTAAGGATGCCCGCAAACACGCAGAGTTTAACCAACAATTAAGGATACGTCCCTCTTAAATGGACTTCATTAGGAAATACTGCGCTCCCGCGCCGAGGTTAATTACGAGCAGTGGAAGAACAGCGAGTAATTCTACCACTAAAAATAGACTTTTTAGGTTTTGTCGTCATAAGCGAAACAATTGCGCAAGGCATACGAAAGTAGAGAAACAATTTTAAAATTTGTAATAACATGATTAAAATTTTTATTTGTACCCACATTTGCAGTTGTCTGGACTGCAAGCAGGGAACAGTCCCCAGATGTCGAGTACAAGTCAACGTTATACAAGCCACAAGAAAAGCTAACAAACACAAAAATAGCCCTTATTACAAAGCAGACGGAACAACAGTAAACTTTCTGTGAAGATTACGTGTGAAGTTTTACAAAAGCGAAGTACAAAGAACGCAAATGTAACAAAAGAACAAGTGGGTTTGGTCAAGGCAAAAAATGGCGACGGGTGAGAGTGCAATCAATACTTTTCCCTACAACCTGAGCTAACGACAACCAGTCGACTTAAAAACCGTGTTAAAAGGCGTAACGAACACGGTAAGCAAATTGTACACCATATTCATAAGCGAAAGCAGTTTTTAGCTATAAATAACAAAATATAGAAACGTTTTAAGTACGCTATATTTATAGAGCCACCACTGATGCCGCTTCGAGAATAAAAGCGATACGCTTCCGTTGTAACTCTTCAACAACAACAACAAGATGCTAAAGACGAAAAGTGAGGCTTACTGAGAAATGCGACGAGGCAAAGCTCAACGAATAACGCCAGATTTCATTATTAGAACTTAATCTTTGTCATTTAATCTCCCATTTTCTGCTTTACTACAAGCAACTAGCACATCTTCCGTACAATGGTGCTCAACTTGCTGCTGATATGAGCTAACAATTGAAGATACTTGGAAAGAATTTCAAACTATCGATTGAGATTAACTATTTAGTTCAGACACATTTCTTCTTCGAATCATTGTAAATCTTGGGGAGAAATCAATTACCAAGTTAACATATTTCGCATATTTCATTGATGCTCTCATAAGGAATGATGTCCTACGATAACTCATTTTAAGAATGAAATCTTCATTGCTTAAAAACGTATTTGAGATTGATATGTGTTGCTCACCTACGATTATGCATTTGTTTTAAATGCTGCTTCACACCATATATATTTCCAATTAATTTATGTAAATAACCCATCACAGTTCAAAAGGAAGAATGATGTCCGTAATTACAAACCCAGGAGAAAATGACATTCCTTATTCTACATTAACGTTGTTTTTAGCACAGAAAAGGCTGCACAGTGCTGCGATCAAAACTTTTGGTCACTTTACAAATGATACAGAAGTCAGACAGCAAAGCTAAATTTGAAAACAAATTTAAAAACTTTCTCTTTGGCAAGTCACTGTATTCTGTAGAATAATTTCAATTTTTGTAATAGGTAAAAGGTGGTTTGTAAGAATTACTAATTCGCACCTGTATTCAAAAAATGTAAATTATCAGCATGTAGCCATATTCACATATAAATGCATAATGTGAACGCAAAACGACTCGTTCCACATGTTTACGATTAATAGTACAAATGATATGTTGAATATGAACACAACTAACAAATTAACTAATTGATTGTTTGTTGCGAGCTAGAGGTCTACATGCACCCAATTTCATTTTTACTAAAGAATGTAATGTGCCACCAATTATTATTATTCTTCTTTAGCTCACTGCTTTATGTTATTACTAAATTGTAACAATTTCTTTGTTTAATGCATCTTCATAATCGACTGCCTATGAAAAACTTCCTCACTCCCTACTGCCTCCCCCCCCCCCCCCCCCCCCACCTCCCCACAGCCTCACCGTTCTTCCTTTTCGTACAAATGGAATTTAAACATTGGTTATAATTTTTTAAGTTCTTCAAAATTATTTAATAGGCGCATCACATTACTTCAATGGATGTGACTATAAAATATGCCGAACTAGCTATTCCTTTAGCGAAGATAGGTATCTGGAAATACAGACACGATTTTACTTCGTGTACAAAAGATCTGTCTCTATCTCTACCTCTGCCTCTATATGGAGTTGCCTTCCACTTTGTTGGCCACGCAACCGGAGCATTGCAGTATTTGCCTTTGGATGTAATTTTATTCTTTGCGTCATTGCGTACATAGTTACTTAACAGATTTAATCGATTCTACAATTAATCATTGCCTCTCTCTACCGAAAGTCTAAAGTTGATCATTGGCTGCTCGAAATCAGTTACGGAATTCTGAATTCTCGTATGATCGGACTGTAAAAGAAATCCATACGTATTATAAAAATGTGTGCTCCGCGTCTACTCTTAAACTCTGGGACTTATTTCAACCAAACCTGGTATACATATTCCTTACTTTCGCAGTAATCGTTGTAGGGGTAAGAACCACATACCTACCATACTTCAGGAGACATGACGTGAATGCTTGAAGAGATGTGGCATAATGCAGCAAGGTTTAATACATTTATTCTTCATTTCTAAGACACTCCTACAGCTGAGTCAACTTCAGGAAATCCCTGACGCTTGGCAGTATTTTCGACAGCCTTCACCTGCGAAGTGCAAACGGCTGTAGGCGAAAAAAATAGTTGTCTGTAGAGATATGAAGAGGCGTTGCCATAGAGACGTTATAGACATGCGAGGCCCTGTGTACAGAAACGGCCTAGGATCATTTCAAATAGAGTTTTCACGAATACATGGAAATGAAATCTACAAACTCAGTTCATTTTTTGTTTTCGTTTCTAATATGTTTGTTGTTGTGGTCTTCAGTCCAGAGACTGGTTTGATGCAGCTCTCCATGCCGCTATATCCTGTGCAAGCTTCTTCATCTCCCAGTACCTACTGCAACCTACAACCTTCTGAATCTATTTAGTGTATTCATCTCTTGGTCTCCCTCTACGATTATTACCCTCCACGCTACCCTCCAATACTAAATTGGTGATCCCTTGATGCCTCAGAATATGCACTACCAACCTATCCCTTCTTCTAGTCAAGTTGTGCCACAAACTCCTCTTCTCCCCAATCTTATTCAATACCTCCTCATTAGTTATGTGATCTACCCATGTAATATTCAGGATTCTTCTGTAGCACCACATTTCGAAAACTTCTATTCTCTTCTTGTCCGCACTATTTATCGTTCATGTTTCACTTCCATACATGGCTACACTCTATACAAATACTTTCAGAAACGACTTCCTGACAGATAAATCTATCCTCGATGTTATCAAATTTCTCTTCTTCAGAAACGCTTTCCATGCCATTGCCAGTCTACATTTTATATCCTCTCTACTTCGACCATCATCAGTTATTTCGCTCCCCAAATAGCAAAACTCATTTACTAATCTAATTCCCGCAGCATCACCTGATTTAATTCGACTATACTCCATTATTCTCGTTTTGCTTTTGTTGATGTTCATCTTATATCCTCCTTTCAAGACACTGTCCATTCCGTTCAGCTGCTCTTCCAGGTCCTTCGCTGTCCCTGACAGAATTACGATGTCGTCGGCGAACCTCAAAGTTTTTATATCTTCTACGTGGATTTTAATTCCAACTCCGAATTTTTCTTTTGTTTCCTTTACTGCTTGCTCAATATACAGATTGAATAACATCGGTAATAGGCTACAACCCTGTCTCACTCCCTTCCCAACCACTGCTTCCCTTTGGTGCCCCTCGACTCTTATAACTGCCATCCGGTTTCTGTACAAACTGTAAATAGCTTTTTGCTCCCTGTATTTTACCCCTACCACCTTCAGAATAAAATTGCCAAAATGAATACCCGGCCAGTGTCGGGTTTGTCAGCTAGTAAAACCATAAAACAGAAGGGAGACACTCTACTCTTACATTACAACGGCGTCTGTGCTGGACACACGAATTGGCACTAGGATTTTTTGCTGCAGTCAACATGGTTCGCTCGAACAAAGAGCGAACGTTTAATTTTCCTTCTGATGGAGGGCGTCCGGGAGGCACGCACCGGCGCGGCGCTGTCTTTTGTGTCTGCCGTCCGGCCGCCCTCTGGCTGCCGTGCCAGTGCGTACCAGTCCCGCGATGTCGGCAACCCGCAATGCAGCAGCGCGCGTTGGGTCATCGCTCTGCGCCGTCACACGTCTCACTGCTTCGTACCCCTTCTTAATACTGCACGACCGCGCGTGCCCTTCCGTGCGACGTTCCGGTGAAATATTTACGGCTATTGAATTCCAGCGGCGATTGAGAAACCTTCAGCAGCGTTTAAATCAGAGGTTTTATCCGCTCTGCGGGAAACTCACCAACGGCGTAGCACCTGGCGACGGATGTGGGTGGGTTACACGATCCCTTACACTAAAATCGCGAATCATTATTACACCCTGTTTGGAAATTTTCATTTGGCAAGGCACTCACTGAACAGCCCGGTTAAAGTGGGAGCAAAGGCTGTACCTAAAACATAATTATCCCGGCAGGAATGCCATATTGTCTTATTATATCCTCTACGCTCGCAGCTCGTGGTCTCACGGTAGCGTTCTCGCTTCCCGAGCACGGAGTCCCGAGTTCGATTCCCGGCGGGGCCAGGGATTTTCTCTGCCTCGAGATGACTGACAAGGAGACGGCACGACCCTGGGGTCCGCGATTTGTCCTAAACTTTGTGTGGTGAAAGAGGACCCCTAACACCTCACGTGGTTAAAATATTAGGATGCACTACTGGGAAAATCCCGAGAAAAATCGATCCAAAGTTTCTTAGGTGCCTTATGAGTATAAAATGTTAGTCCATTGCCGAGCCGCCGTCTGGCCTACACGGTTAGCAGTCGGACCCTTACGCCAGAGGTCTCGGGTTCGATTCATCCTCTGGCACTTTTTTTTCCTTCTGTTGCTTGCAAAATTGCAGCGCAATGTTACGGGAGAATCGTGAAATTAATTCCCAGGAAGACTGTATAAAAATTCATTCTATATTTCACCGTCAGTTATCGTCACCAATATTCCGAGACATGATTCAATATGCCTGGTTTGGCTCAAAATTATCAGAAACTCAAAACATTTTCGTAAATGTTAATGGGGCATATTTCTGTGCAGATTTATTGCAAACGCCCTGTGATTCTAAAAAATCCGCTTTCATATGTTGCGCAAGATGTCGCAAAAATTATTGCTTTGTTTGTTTTTACGATAATTACCACTGCAGTTCTTGTTTATAATTATTATTTGTATAAAAATTGAATGTTTCCCAATCGAATTTGTTATTCTGATTAAAAACCCAATGATTCTCCTTATATACTTTACAATGAAAAATGGAAAACCCACCGCCATGAATTGTGTTGTTGGACAAAAAGAAAATAATTTTTATTCAATAATGTAACTAATTTGTTAAAGATAATGTAGGTTTGGGAAACTTTCTGAATAATTGGTGGACTAACAAAAGAAAATGAAACAGAAGAAAAATAAGTGCCAGAGGAGGAATAGAACCCGAAACCTAAACATCTAGGCCAGACGGTGGCTCGGCAATGGACTAACATTTTATACTCATAAGGCACCTAAGAAACTTTGGATCGATTTTTCCCGAGATTTTCCGAGTAGTCCGTCCTAATATTTTAGCCACGTGAGGTGTTAGGGGTCCTCTTTCACCACACAAAACTTCGGACAAATCCCTGACCCCACGTTCGTGCCGTCTCCTTGTGAGTGTTGTGTGTCATTCATCATCATTTTATCATCATTGACGAAGCAAGTCGCCGAAGTGGAGACAACTAAAAAGAACTTGTAATACGGCGGCCGAACTGCCCCTCATGGGGCCTCCCGGCCAACAACGCCATACGATCGTTTCATTTCATATCTTCAACATATCGATCGTTTTCAGAATCTCTTTGTCATCAACGGGATTATCAGCCCCATTGTTCTCAAACCACTAAGTCACGTTTGCTCAACATAGTTGTCTTCTTGTTACCTGTCATCTGTTAATAGTACCCTTGGTAGTAAATTGGCTGACTGATGCCAACCAGTGATCAGTTGATTATCTATAAGTAAATCACAAAACATCTACGGTCGCCCACTTGTATGTAAGGCCGTCCGGGCCCAACAAAAAATTGACTTCCCGTAGTTCATATAATTTGTGACAAAATTTAAAATCCTATACTAGTCTATTGATTAAGAGGTATAATTTTACGATAAAGGATTAACTCAAGAAGCGAAGTTGGGTTGCGTTGTTTGGGGAAGGAGACCAGACAGCGAGGTCATCGGTCTCATCGAATTAGGGAAGGACGGGGAAGGAAATCGGCCGTGCCCTTTGAAAGGAACCATCCCGGCATTTGCCTGGAGCGATTTAGGGAAATCACGGAAAACCTAAATCAGGATGTCCGGACGCGGGATTGAACCGTCGTCCTCCCGAATGCGAAGAAGCCAGGTATTTAATTTAGAAACTGTATATAAGTACGTATATAGGGGCATAGTAGCTCCGGCGGGGAAAGTACCCAGAGTTTATTCAAGTACTTGAGAATAAGAGCACATCGAGACTTCCAATAAATCTTACACATAATTTCGAATTTTTTTTCTCACTTACATACCCCACTACAATTAAAGGACAAAAGTTTATCGCATGCGACATTTTCATTCGTCATTCTGTAAGCATGAAGTGTAATTTATTACTTCTTTTCTATTAAGTCTTCGCAACACATTTTGCAGACAACACCCAAATATACCGCTGAATGTACCTCAAAAATTATCTTATTGTGTTACACATAGTTCAGGAGGTATGAAGTCATAAACAATGAGGTGCGCGAAACAATATTTTATTCGTAGGAGCTAGATTCTTAAAAGCATCGAGGATAGAGGGTTACTGGTTATCTACTAACGTTGAGGAACTAAGAGTGACCTGATATTTTGACTTCCTAGTTTATATATTGTGCCCTTCGATTAATCTGAAGTTGCCTACAGCCAATTCTATCTTTATATTTCGGTTCTGAATGTGCTCTCGGTATCGAGGAGTTAATTCTGCCCTTCTATCTGAATTAAGACTTGTCTATAACGCGCTTCGACCTCTGCGGACTCTTTTCCTCAGATTGGTAAGCTCCGCTCTTCAGGGATACTTTCTGGAAGCATGACTGCCCTGTCACTGGGAACTGCAACATTACTTGCTTTACCAGGTGTACCGGTATGAAATGAGCGTTAAGATACAAATGTGTCGATAGGGAACATTTGTTGTGAACCAGCCTTAATTATTTTTTGTTTGGTTGGTATGACATCTGCCAAAGATATTTAGTATACATCAAGTCATGGAACAAACAACATCGTATGGCCGGCCGGAGTGGCCGAACGGTTCTAGGCGCTACAGTCTGGAGCCGCGCGACCGCTACGGTCGCAGGTTCGAATCCTGCTTCGGGCATGGATGTGTGTGATGTCCTTAGGCTAGTTAGGTTTAAGTAGTTCTCAGTTCTAGGGGACTGCTGACGTCAGCAGTTAAGTCCCATAGTGCTCAGAGCCATTTGAGCCAGCCAACATCGTATGTTTTCATCGTGCTAACAATGTCGAATTTTGTACCAGAAAGTGATGATTTGCGGAAAGCATTAATTTTTTGTTTTCATTTGAAAAAAAGTGCTGCAGAGTCGCATCGAATGCTTGTTGAGGCATATGGTGATCATGCTCTATCAGAAGTAACATGCAAAAGATGGCTTCAACGGTTCAGAAGTAATGATTTTGATGTAAGTAATGAAGAAAGTGGAAGACCACCAAAAAAGTTCGAAGACGCCGAATTGCAAGCAATATTGGATGAAGATGATACTTCGAGTCAGAATCAAATGGCAGCAATGCTAAATGTTGCACAACAAACAATTTCTGACCGTTTGAAAGCTATGGGAAAGATCCAAAAATGTGGAAAATGGGTGCCACATGAATTGAATGAATGATGGAAAACCAAAAAACCATTTGTCAAATATTGCTTCAAAGATATGAAAGAAAATCAATTTTGCATCGAATTGTTACTGGCGGTGAAAAATGGATTTATTTTAAGAATCCTAAACGCGAAAAATCGTTGGTTAATCCGGGACAACCATCAACATCGACTGCAAAACCAGATCGACTCGGCAAGAAGACAATGCTCTGTTTTTGGTGGGATCAGAAAGGTGTGGTGTATCGTGAGCTTTAAAACCCGGTGAAACTGTGAATACTAATCGCTACAGACAACAAATGATCAATTTGAACTATGCATTGATCGAAAAAAGACCAGAATGGGCCAGAAGACATGCCGAAGTAATTTTTTTACACGACAATGCTCCTGCACACAAAGCAAAACTGGTTCAGGATACAATCAAAACACTTGGCTGGGAGCTGCTACCCCACCGTCCGAATTCACAAGACTTGGCCCCTTCCGACTACCATTTGTTTCCATCAATGGGACACGCATTTGCTGAGGAAAACTTAGATTCCTACGAAGAAGTCGAAAATTGGGTGTCTGATTGGTTTGGTTCAAAAGACGAACATTTCTATTGGCGTGGTGTCCACAAATTGCAAGAAAGGTGATCAAAATGTATAGAAAGCAATGGTCAGTACTTTGAATAAAATGGTTTTACTTTTCAGTTCAAAATTAGTGTTTCATTTTCACAAAAAAAACTCTTATTTCAAACCGGTACACCTGGTAATTAGACTCTCTAGGAACCTTACAGTCTTCTCCTACTTCTCATTCCCACATCTTATCTTCGGAGCTACGTACACTTAACAGCTCCTAGTTGGTCCTACCGAAATTTTTCTGAAAGCTATTTTGTAACTGAATTCCCACTATTGTCCCCTAATTTAGACGAAAGTAATCAACCTATGGTCACTTATGGTAAGCCCTTGAGTTGCTGTCCAGTTTTGTACAGATGTACAGGCACAGCTATCCGTCACGTTAACGTCTGAGAGGGAGCTGTAGTACAAAAGCCGTGTGTTAATCGGACTTAGTTCGTATTATTTGCAGTAAATACACTGTAAGGCAAAATAAAAAAGAAAGACACACACGAAGTAATTATCCGAATGGGAGTAAAATTGCTAGATGTGATGTTCATGTACGGATAAACATTTATTATAGTTTCTGAAAAATTGGATGATTTATTCAAGAGAAAGAGGTTCACAACTTGGGCATGTCAGTAATACAATGGTTACCCTCTGGTCCTCACGCAAGTTGTTATTCGCCTTGGCAATTTATGAAGCTCTTTCTCTTGAATAAATTATCCAATTTTTCTGAAATTGTAATAATTTGTCTGTATTTGTACATCACATCTACCGATTTCCGTCCCATTCATATTATTCCTTCGTGCTGCTTCGTTTTCTTTTGTCTTAGAAAGTGTATTTAAAGAAAGCTGCCATTCAATAATTAAACTGAAAACAGTCCCTAAGTCGGCTCGCATTTACTCCCAACCATCCACCGACTTTCATGTGGAGAACAAATGGCTCAAATGGCTCTGAGCACTATGGGACTCAACTGCTGTGGTCATAAGTCCCCTAGAACTTAGAACTACTTAAACCTAACTAACCTAAGGACATCACACACATCCATGCCCCAGGCAGGATTCGAACCTGCGACCGTAGCGGTCGTGCGGTTCCAGACTGTAGCGCCTTTAACCGCTCGGCCACTCCGGCCGGCCATGTGGAGAACAGTTTGACCAGAGTGGTATTTGATAAATTAGGTACACACATTGAGAACATTTGAGCTTCTATTGACGTTATGTTGCTTTCGCTTTTGTTAATCATTTGTTATCTAGGATAGCATTTCCGTTTTAAAAATTCTTCGGGCCAATCTCATATTTATGAGATTTCTCCATTCAACAAAGAGAAACTTGTTGTGTTTCTTTTTTTAAAAATATGACTAAGTACTGCACGCGTTATCATCAATTGTTTCAAGAAAATTTTTAGTTTCTTTTTTCAAATAATAGGTCGTTTATGACATTTGTGAATCTGCTTATGATAATCTCTGTTAAAAGTTATAGTTCTTCGGCGACTTGTGCCTCTGTAATCGGTAGATTCGTTAGTATACATACATCGTTTGTTCACTAATGCAGAGTTTTACAGAAAAAAGACATTATTGTGTTGGAACACATTCATCTCGGTATTTTAAGGTGATTTGTATACGCCTTTGGTCGTTAGACTCCCTTGTCATGACCGACCCTTCTCGACAAAAGTAAAGTGGTTCATATTTCTTTCCGGGCTAACGTATTTAGGAGAGATTTTTTCTAGTTTTTACGAGCAGTATCTCGTGTGTGAACATGGTACATCTTTTTAGGCGTCCTGCACATAGCGTAATTCAAAATGACGGCAGCGAATACTAATGGCTATAACTATTTAATTTATATCGATACAGTGATACGAATCATAGAGAATAGGCCCGCGTTCGAATCCCGCTCAGACACAGTTTTAATTTACCAGGAAGTTGCAAAACAATGCACATTCCGCCGCACAGTGAAAATTCATTCTGAAAAATTCCTTGAACTGTGGCTAAGCCATTTCTTCGCAGTATCCTTCTTTCTAGGTGTCTAGTCCCGCAAGCTATGCAGGAGAACTTCAGTGAAGTTTGGGAGATAGGAGAAGAAGTACTGGCAGAAGTATAGTTGTGAGGGCTGGCGGTAAGTCATGCTTGGATACGTCAGTCGGTAGAGCATTTGGCTACGAAATGCAAAGGTCCCAGCGTCGAACTCGGTCTTGCACAGTTGTGATGTGCCAGGAAGTTTCAGTGTAAAACAACGTTCAGAATTTCGATGGCTGCGTAATCTGAGGTTTAGGTTGCGTATGCATGGTGAGGCATGACTGAAAAGTTCTCTGTCGTAAGTGAAAGCGGCGGATTCTGAACAAAAGGCATCCTGAATATTATAATTTAACAACTACTCTTTCATCACAGAGCAGAAATGATTACGTTAGCGATACAATCAAGGACCTCAATAAGTGGCTGGGTTAACTGGCACAACATCCAACATTACTGTGTTCTGTGCGATGTCATCACATACTTAACACCCATAGATTCCTTTCCGTGGGACATTTCCAGAACTCAAAATGCAGATTTCTGGTGTTCACGCATCGGTGACGCCATGTTTGCTTCAGGATATGTGACGTGAAATGAATTACCGCTTAAATGTCTTCCGTGTGATAAAGAGGAGTAATATGGAACATCTACGAAGTATGCAAAACCTTTTTGAAGTTTCTTTCACGTAAGAAATTCTTATTGATGTATCGCTATGCATTGAATACTTATAGACGTTTGTAATCGCATCATTCATTTTGAGTTACCTCGTGCGTCACTTTATCTAGAGGCACTGTACGCCAGACGCCACCTTGATTTTAGACGTTGCCTCACCTTTCGACAACCTCAGGCTGGACAAGCCCTATCGAGAATAACCTAACAGCAGCGGCGTCGTTAAGCGTAGCTAACTGTTGCCATGTCTCGATACCCCTATTGTTAGACGTTTCCACGGTGACGCCTAGATACCTCGAAGGTGTCTCTGGCAAGGCCCCGCGGTGTTCACCACCAGTACGTGTCCAGATGTTCTCGCTGCACCTTCTGCACCATGGATGTGTGCTTCACTCCGAGAAACACACCGCTGCATTTTTCTGTAAGTATTGCTCGCTGGTCGCATTAGCCTGCGTGATTTCTTGGCCACAGGCGAACTCTGAAATAGTTTGTTTAGGCTACCTATAAGATATATTTCCTTTCCAAGAATTCTGCGACAGTCATCTCTCTGGCAATGCTTTTCTTCGCTAACGTTCCGTATTTCAGTGTAAAGATAAACGACCACATCGCATATCAGTTGATCTGACTATTTCCGCTCATCGTTTACATATTATTAATTACAGTTCCCCGCCACGTTTTTTTGTCGCTATATTTGAAGGTTAATCTCAGGAACAACTCAAGGGATTCTGATGGGGTTTCCATTACCAGACTACTTCACGAAGAAGGTTTGTGTGTATAATGTATTGTTTATAGTAATGATGAGCGTGTAATATATGTGTTATTATCTGTTCGACATCTAATTGGCGTTGGAGTGACATCTGTGGCAATGATGTGAGCTACTTTCTTTTCAGCTAGAAATGAGGTGGCATCTGCCGCAACTCCTGAGAGCAGCAAAGCATTACCAGAATACATTAATGCATATTATAAACATATATATATATATATATATATATATATATATATGCATGCGTGTATGTATGTACGTATGTACAAGGGCGCCCATACGATCGTTTGTTCTACATCTACATCATACTTCGCAAGCCACCTAATGGTGTGTGGCGGAGGGTACTTTCGGTAGCACTATCTGATCCCTCCAGCCCTGTTCCACTCGCGAACAGTGCGCAGGAAGAATGATTGTCGGTAAGCCTCTGCATTGGCCCTAATTTCTCGAATTTTCTCCTCGTGGTCAATACGCGAAATGTATGTGGGGGGAAGTAATATGTTTCCAGAATGAGATTTTCACTCTGCAGCGGAGTGTGCGCTGATATGAAACTTCCTGACAGATTAAAACGGTATGCCGGACCGAGACTCGAACTCAGGACCTTTGCCTTCCGCGGGCAAGTGCTCTACCATCTGAGCTACCCAAGCACGACTCACGCCCCGTCCTCACAATTTTACTTCTGCCAGTGTCTCTTCTCCTACCTTCCAAACTTTACAGAAGCTCTCCTGCGGACCAAGCATAACTAGCACTCCTGAAAGAAAGGATATTGCGGAGACATGGCTTAGCCACAGCCTAGGGGAGGTTTCCGGAATGAGATTCTCACTCTGCAGCGGAGTGTGCGCTGATATGAAACTTCCTGGCAGATCAAAACTGTGTGCCGGACCGAGACTCGAACTCGGGACCTTGTGGTAGAGCACTTGCCCGCGAAAGGCAAAGGACCCGAGTTCGAGTCTCGGTCGGGCACACAGTTTTAATCTGCCAGGAAGTTTCAAGTAATATGTTGCCTGACTCCTCCTGAAAATTGCTGTCCCGAAATTTCAGTAGTAAATCTCTCCGTGATGCACAGCGTCTCTCTTGTAACGGCTGCCAGTGGAGTATGTTTAGCATCTCCGTAACGCTCTCTCACCAGCTAAACGATTCCGCGACGAAACGCGCCGCTCTTGGTTCGATCTTCTCTATCTCCTCTATCAGTCCTACCTGATAGGGACCCCAGTTGGACTAACAATACTCAAGAATCGGGCGAACAAGCGCCTTATGAGACACTTCTTTCGTGGGTGAGCTACATTTCCTTAAGATACTTCCGAGGAATCTGGGTCTTGGGTCTGCTTTCCCCACTATCTGTTTTATATGGTCATTCCACTTCAGGTCACTCTGGGTAGTTACGCCTATATATTTTAAGGCAGAGGCTGTCTCCAGCTGTTTGTCATCAATAGTGTAGCTGTACAGTAGTGGATTTCTTTTCCTTTGTATGCGCAATATGTTACTTTTATTTACGGTAAGGGTCAACTGCCAGAGTTGTTGGGAGCAGGGGGTTCGACCTGGCGAGTGGAGTATTAAATTTTGGAAGATCAATGGCGACTTTTAACTAGTTCTGATGTTACTAAAAACTTGTGTAATACCGACTTTTAAATTATTTTCTTGAACGAAAAACATGTGTTTACACTATATTTTTTTTTCCTTTCCTGAGAGCTTGGTGAGGCGGGAAAGGGGGGGGGGGGGGCGGAGAGCGCTTGTGTGTGTCATGTATGTATATTTCACATCTCCTCCTAAACCACTGAACTAATTTAAACTAAGCTTCGTGCACACACTGCTTACTGTCTGGAAAGAATCCTGTGGGAGTAAGAACCGCCAACCTGATAAACGGGTGGGAATGCGGGTGAAAAGAAACGCAGCTCACGACGCGCGAATGCCAGACTTTATTGATCCAGGATCTGAGAATGAGAGCACGTAGTAACTTAAAATAGCCTTAGCATGTAGTTTCAAACTTTTACGAAACTCTTCTCGGTGACAAACCAAATAAAATGATGAAAGGAAAAAAGTTTATCGCTAACTATATTTTCGCTGTTCTCGCAGAAAACTGCCACATCAGGCGTGACGTTTTAACTTATTACTTCTAGCTATATTCGTGGTGCATTTTGAAAACAGTGTTTGCATATACCACATTGTACGACACAACAGTTCAGGACGAGGCCTTCGAGAAAAACAGGCCGCGGTGCTTACGTCACGAAGATAGGCCTGCGCTCGCTCGCTCAACTCAGCAGACAAACGAAGTTTCTACACCTGTTAACTCATAACTAGGTGTCTACGTACAAACGAGGATTGCATAATCTACTGGAATCCGCTATCATGGAGCATTACTACTACTAGTCTTACAATGATCGGAAGTCCATAGGCCTACTTATAATTTGTTACGGCTGTACTGGAGTACAATAAAATTACCATCGTGCCAAAATGGTTACCAGATGTATAAGGCACTACTTCTTGTATGAAATGTGTGTTAAGCAGAAGAGACTAAATGCTATAAACAAGCCGTTATACTATTTATATCGAGTATTGATCTTAAATTAAATTTTATTGTAGCACTGTTAATCAGTAAAGCTTCATAACAGCAGATTCGAGTAGAGGATGCAATTCTCGTTAGTACGTACACGCTCAGCTGCAAGTTAATAAGTCTAGAAACGCATTTTGTCTGCTGAGCTGAGCGAGCGAGCGAGTTCAGGCCTACCTTCGTGACGTGCTCGCCGCGGTCCGACTTTCTCGTGGGCCTCGGTTCAAGAGATACGACCTCATAAATATTGAGTTGCATGAAAACGACAGTGGACGGCAAAATTCGCTTGCGATACGGGTCAATTATATACATAAAAGTTTGCAACATGTTGCTTATACGTGAAATATGTCACAAATGCGTATGCGAGCAAAGCTGCAGATAAAGGACTCCTTCTACAACCCTGGATCGATTTCAACCAAACTTGGCACACACATTACTTACTGTCTGCAAATACACTACTGGCCATTAAAATTGCTACACCACGAACATCAAGTGGTACAGACGCAAAATTTAACCGACAGGAAGAAGATGCTGTGATATGCAAATGATTAGCTTTTCAGAGCATTCACACAAGGTTGGCGCCGGTGGCGACACCTACAACGTGCTGACATGAGGAAAGTTTCCAACCGATTTCGCATACACAAACAGCAGTTGACCGGCGTTGCCTGGTGAACCGTTGTTGTGATGCCTCGTGTAAGGAGGAGAAATGCGTACCATCACGTTTCCGACTTTGATAAAGGTCGGATTCTAGCTTATCGCGATTGCGGTTTATCGTATCGCGACATTGCTGCTCGCGTTGGTCGAGATCCAATGACTGTTAGCAGAATACGAAATCGGTAGGTTCAGGAGGGTAATACGGAACACCGTGCTGGATCCCAACGGCCTCGTATCACTAACAGTCGAGATGACAGGCATCTTATCCGCATGGCTGTAACGGATCGTGCAGCCACGCCTCGATCCCTGAGTCAACAGATGGGGACGTTTGCAAGACAACAACCACCTGCACGAACAGTTCGACGACGTTTGCAGCAGCATGGACTATCAGCTCGGAGACCATGGCTGCGGTTACCCTTGACGCTACATCACAGACAGGAGCGCCTGCAATGGTGTACTCAACGACGAACCTGGCTGCACGAATGGCAGAACGTCATTTTTTCGGATGAATCCAGGTTCTGTTTTCAGCTTCATGATGGTCGCATCCGTGTCTGGCGACGTCGCGGTGAACGCACATTGGAAGCGTGTATTCGTCATCGCCATACTGGCGTATCACCAGGCGTGATGGTATGGGGTGCCATCGGTTACACGTCTCGGTCACCTGTTGTTCGCATTGACGGCACTTTGAACAGTGGACGTTACATTTCAGATGTGTTACGACCCGTGGCTCTACCCTTCAACTCTTCATTTGATCCCTGCGAAAGCCTATATTTCAGCAGGATAATGCACGACCGCATGTTGTAGGTCCTGTAGGGGCTTTTCTGGACACAGAAAATGTTCGATTGCTGCGCTGGCCAGCACATTCTCCTCATCTCTCGCCAACTGAAAACGTCTTGTCAATGGTGGCCGAGAAACTGGCTCGTCACAATACGCCAGGCACTACTCTTGATGCCCTGTGGTATGGTGTTGAAGCTGCATGGGCAGCTGTACCTGTACACACCTCTGCTTGACTCAATGCCCAGGCGTATCAAGGCCGTTATTAGGGCCAGAGGTAGTTGTTCTGGGTACTGATTTCTCAGGATCTAAGCACCCAAACTGCGGGGGAAGGGGTGGGGAGAAACCGCAACACTATGAAGGAATTTTGAGATATAAACGAAAATTAGTAGGCATAAAGATGATGTCTACACAAATTTCTCGTCAATCGCATAAGAGTGGCGCTAGTACCGGTACTACAAGGACGCAAATCAGGTTTGCTTTAAATCCATACTCTAACGGTCGTGAGCGTTAGTTATCTTTACTTTGCGGGCGTGCGATCAACCGGTCTGCAGCCTAAACGCACTGGACGTACACCTGAAGTTACGGCCTCGGCTGCGATATCATATCACAGCGGCCGGATTCTCGTTGTTATCCCACGCACCCTGACTGCAAATCTGTACGTCCATCTGTGATTCAACCTGTTGTGCTGCCATTGATGATCAGCATTCCATGGGGTGTTGGCAACAGGATAACGCTCGCCCACATACCGCTGTTGTAACCCAGCATGCTCTACAGTTTGTTGACATGTTGCCTTGGCCTGGTCGATCATCAGATCACATATGGGACATCATTCGAGGACGACTTTAGCGACATACGTAGACAACACTAACCGTCCCTAGGTTGACCGATCGAATCCAACAGGCATGGGACTCCATCGCACAAACCGACACCCAACACTAGTACAAGACAGTGCATGCACGTTTGGTTGCTTGCATTCAACATCCTGGCGATTACACTGCTTGTTAATATAAGAGCATTTCACATTTGCAATGGTTTATCCCGCACTGTTATCAGCCTATGATCTTGCAATGTTAATCACTTAAACATGTTGTGCAGACAAATATATTCCCGAAAATTACACTCATGCTCATAAATTAAGGATAATTGCAGAATGTGGTGTCACACGGCGTGGCACTACACAAAACTGGCGCTAATAACATAAGCACATAGGGAACACGCACGACACAGATCTGCAAGTCCACAGTATTGGTGGTAAGTTGAGAAAACCGTCCCGAAAAACACGTGCTACAAAACGCCACTGTTTCCCGCGCATGTACCCCGACATCAATATGGGGTACGATCACCATGCACTCGAACACAGGCCGCACAACGGGTTGGCACACTCTGGATCAGGTGGTCGAGCAGGTGCTAGGGGATATAGCCTCCCATTCTTGCACCAGTGCCTGTCGGAGCTCCTGGAGTGTCCTAGGGGTTTGAAGACGTGCAGTAATCCGTCGACCGAGAGCATCCCAGACGTGCTCTATGGGGTTTAGGTCTGGAGAACAGGCAGGCAACTCCATTCGCCTGATATCTTCCGTTTCCAAGTACTCCTCCACGATGGCAGCTCGGTGGGGCCGTGCGTTATCATCCACCAGGAGGAAGGTGGGACCTACTGCACCCCTGAAAAGGCAGACATACTGGTGCAAAAAGACGTCCCGATACATCTGACATGTTGCAGTTCCTCTGTCAAATATATGCAGGGGTGTACGTGCACCAATCATAATCCCACCCCACACCAGCAAACCACGACCTCTATATAGGTCCCTCTCAAGGTTCCTGGTTCATGTCAGATGAAAACCCGGCGAGAATCACTGTTCAGACTATACCTGGACTCGTCCGTAAACATAACCTGGAACCGCTGTTCCAATGCCCATGTATTGTGTTCTTGACACCATGCTTTACGGGCTCTCATGTGACCAGGGGCCAGTGGAATGCACCTTGCAGGTCTCCGGGCGAGTAAACCATGTCTGTTCAGTCGTCTGTAGACTGTGTGTCTGGAGACAACTGTTCCAGTGGCTGCGGTAAGGTCTCGAGCAAGGCTACCTGCAGTACTCCGTGGCCGTCTGCGGGCACTGATGGTGAGATATCGGTCTTCTTGTGGTGTTGTATACTGTGGACGTCCCATGCTGTAGCGCCTGGACACGTTTCCCGTCTGCTGGAATCGTTGCCATAATCTTGAGATAACACTTGTGGCACACAGAGGGCCCGTGCTACGACCTGCTGTGTTTGACCAACCTCCAGTCGCCCTAGTATTCTACCCCTCATAACGTCATCAATATGTGTTCTTTGAGCCATTTTCAACATACTGTCACCATTAGCACGTCTGAAAACGTCTGCACACGTACTCGCTGAACCGTACTCTGATATGCACCAACACACCTCTGCGTATGTGGACTGCTGCCAGCGCCACCGTGCGACGACCGCAGGTCAAATGCACCGCATGGTCATACTCCGAGGTGATTTAAACCCGCAAACCGCCCACCAGAGCGTTGTATCACCATGTATCAGCATTATAATTAATTTATGAGCATGAGTGTAGTTACTCTACATTATGTTTTGGTGTTCCGATTTTTTTTTCGTCAAGGTATCATAAGGAAGTCGCCCCGCCATTGATACTATGCGAATCTGGGACGGGTCACTAGTTGTATAGCCGGCCCGAGTGGCCGTGAGGTTCTAGGCGCTACAGTCTGGAACCGAGCGACCGCTACGGTCGCAGGTTCGAATCCTGCCTCGGGCATGGATGTGTGTGATGTCCTTAGGTTAGTTAGGTTTAGTTAGTTCTAAGTTCTAGGCGACTGATGACCTAAGAAGTTAAGTCGCATAGTGCTGAGAGCCATTTGAACCATTTTGAACTAGTTGTATAGGAAATATAGCATATCATATGCTAAGATAAGTCATGGGGTCAGTATTGCCTCACATGTTCCCACACTTCTCGTGTCGGTGGCATAAAAATACTTGTCTCCTGATGTCGCCAGTCGGGCATGTGCGGGTATATTAAGACGGGAGTGGGTTTGGCAAAGCGGGCAAACAGTTGACGCGCCCCGCGCGCGGCGCACAGTTTCTGGGGCAAGCAGCCTCATTAGCTGGCCGCGCGGACAATGGCGGCCCACACGGTCGCGTTTCGCGACCAGCCGGACCTCTGGCGCTAACGAAGGCCGGCCGGCAGCGGTCTCAGAGCAGGGGTGGCCAGCGCGGCACGGCTGCAGCCGCCCTAATTAAACGCGGCCGTGAATGCTAAGCAGCGGCGCCTGCTGCAGCAGCGCGTCTCCCTCTGCTCGTCCCGTTCCCGGCGACGACGACAACACCGCCACTCACTCAGCTGGCGGCTGTTCCCAGATGACGTCATCACCACAGACCAGGGGCCCACGAACATCTGACTTCACACTAGTCGCCTTGTCCGCCATACTTCGAGAAAGAAATCAATATGTCAATGAAAATTTACCGACTAAAGGTCTTAACTTTGTCATGTGCTATAAAGAGCTTGCATGCTTTTAAATGTGCCGCTAGGACTTCTTAAACTCGTCTGAAATTGTTACTCATTCCCAGTGCTTTTTTTCTAAAAATAAGTTAGAGGGTACTGCGACAGCCGTGCGGTTAAAGGCGCTACAGTCTGGAACCGCAAGACCGCTACGGTCGCAGGTTCGAATCCTGCCTCGGGCGTGGATGTTTGTGATGTCCTTAGGTTAGTTAGGTTTAACTAGTTCTAAGTTCTAGGGGACTAATGACCTCAGCAGTTGAGTCCCATAGTGCTTAGAGCCATTTTTGGTACTGCGACATTGGATATAATGCAGCGAAAATTACTTATAACTGAAGCATAGGATACCACCTGTCTGCTTTTAGCCATGACGTCATCAACATGTCGAACTAAAAAAAAAAAGGTATCGGACTCTTCAATTGACTTTACGCAAAGAAACCGTTTCTTCTGCTCTGGAACCACCTGAAGATGACACAGATACTGTAGCCCAAGGCTATGCAATGTTTATGTCCTGTTTATTTCTTTCTATGCCTAAACTTCCTACTTCTTTGTAAATTCTGCAGCCAAGTTTTTTGTTTGAAACGCTCAACCAGTCATTTTTCTCACAAAAATGCGATTTCTTGTTCCAAAGTCCAACAGTCTGGACGATCATTTAATTTTCTATCATGCACACGTTCGTTCTCTGCATTTTCACACGTAGGTTCAGTGCTCAGGTTTACAGTTTCACTTTCGTCATCCACTGATGTTGAACTTCCTGGCATTTCACTCACACATGAATTATTGACAGTTCTTGGTTTTTTAGATGCAGCAGAACAAGTAAAATAGTTTGTTAGTTTTCTGCTCATCTCTCACCTCCAACTTAACTTAGAAGTTGCAACGAAAGACAGGCCACACTGTAAAACTTTGCACAACTGACAAGAACAGAACAGCAAATGCAAACAAATAAAGAACAACAAAACAAAGATGACAATGAATCGCGAAGGATCATGGTAGCGGAACCATAGAGACATCTATCGGTAGCTCGGCGTTTGAGCGTACGCATATCCGTTTACCACTACCATCGGCCACTATAAGCGGGCGGAGATCCTACATGCTTGTCTAACTGACTGCCAGCGATTCAGTTGTCGAGAACGGTTGTCGCAGCTTCGAAATGCTTGAAACAGTCAAAGACATCGCTTTTCCCACTAAAAACTGCACTGGTATCGTTCGTATTGCAATTACCAACACAAAAAAATGAAATAAAAAAATTTACGTCCGTGAAATAAATTTGGCACTCTTCCAACATCTCAACATCGTAAAAAAATTACTTTGTCGACGAAGAAGTTTAGGGGTACGAATGCCCCAGCGTTCCCCCAGAAAAACAGCTCTGCTGATTCCCCACTGGAGATGGCTGCTGGCAATCGAAAGACCTGCAGACTGCAGCCTGTCTTTTCTTGTGGGCCGTAGGCTGCTCCTAGGACCACGGAGTTATACAGGCCCTTCAACGATCTAGTGATGTCACACTAGCTGGCTTGTCTGCCACACTTCGTGAATGCTCGGCTCCGTGCGGGACATACAGGAAATCAAAATTTAATTCAAAATGGTTCAAATGGCTCTGAGCACTATGGGACTTAACATCTGTGGTCATCAGTCCCCTAGAACTTAGAACTACTTAAACCTAACTAACCTAAGGACAGCACACAACACCCAGCCATCACGAGGCAGAGAAAATCCCTGACCCCGCCGGGAATCGAACCCGGGAACCCGGGCGTGAAAATTTAATTGAAAAGGTACCAAATAAAAGCGTTAATTTGTCGTGTATTATCAAGAACTTGCAAATTTAAGCAAGCAGTGAAGAACTGTTAAACTCGTATGAAAGAGTTACTCACTTCCCGCTGGAAATGGCTGCTGGCACTTGTAAGACCTGCAGGGTAACATACTGTGACGCATGTACTGTGACCTGTTTTGTAGGTCTTGGGCTGCTCCTAGCTGACGTCACCCCACAAGTCTACTCTTGTGCCACTATGGCGCCCATAGGGTTTTCTTTAAGTCTGAGTACGTATTTGTATAAGCACATTTTTTTAAAATAGAAGAAATATTTATTATTATCTTAAAGTTTTCAAACTTCCTGGCAGATAAAAGCTTTGTGTCGTATTGGGACTCGAACCAGGGACCTTCACGTTTCATGGGCACTGTTCACTGAGCGAGCAATCCAGTCATGACTCACGACCTATCCACACAGCTCTACTTCTGCCAGCACATTATATCCCACGATCCAAACTTTACAAAAGTTGTCCTGCATATCTTGTGGGACTAGCACTCCTGGAAGAAAGGATATGGCAAAGAGATGGATTATTCACAACGTGAAACTAAATTTTTATTTTGTTATTCCGTAGTTTATTTATTGTTATCATCATCTTTTTGGAGATTTCGCCCATATATGCAGCTAAATAAAAGGTTGTTTTTATGCCGTACACGATTTGCTTCGTTTTATTATTTGTAAAGCATCGTCAGTGGCCTGTAATACATGTTTGTTGTGCACATATAATAAATGTTTTCAATTACAGGTTTTTGAAGATGGTTCGGTGTTCTCATATTCTTCCGTAAAAAACCTTCCTTTGCTCAGTTTTCATAAGGTTATTTTGTTCTTTGAGTCTGTTTACGATTTGTTGGGATCTTGTTAGCACATTATATGTCACCGTGCAACTACGCATAATCGAAATTTAACCGACAGGAAGAAGATGCTGTGATATGCAAATGATTAGCTTTTCGGAGCATTCACACAAGGTTGGCGCCGGTAGCGACACCTACAACGTGCTGACATGAGGAAAGTTTCCAACCGATTTCTCATACACAAACAGCAGTTGGCCGGCGTTGCCTTTTGAAACGTTGTTGTGATGCCTCGTGTAAGGAGGAGAAATGGATACCATCGCGTTTCCGACTTTGATAAAGGTCGGATTGTAGCCTATCGCGATTGCGGTTTATCGTATCGCGACACTGCTCCCCGCGTTGGTCGAGATCCAATGACTGTTAGCAGAATATGGAATCGTTGGGTTCAGGAGGGTAATACGGAACGCAGTGCTGGATCCCAACGGCCTCGCTGAGGCCATGCAGGCATCTTACCCGCATGGCTGTAACGGATCGTACAGCCACGTCTCGATCCCTGAGTCAACAGATGGGGACGTTCGCAAGACAACAAACACCTGCACGAACAGTTCGACGACGTTTGCAGCAGCATGGACTATCAGCTCGGAGACCATGACTGCGGTTACCCTTGATGCTGCATGACAGACAGGAGCGCCTGCGATGGTGTACTCAACGTGTGGTGGTGGGTACCTTGAATATGTCTATCGGTTCTCCCTTCTATTCCTGTCTCGTACTGCTCGTGGAAAGAAAGATTGTCGGCATGCCTCTGTGTGAGCTCTAATCTCTCTGATTTTATCCCCATGGTCTCTTCGCGAGATATACGTAGGAGGGAGCAATATACTGCTTGACTCCTCGGTGAAGGTATGTTATCGAAACTTCAACAAAAGCCCGTACCGAGCTACTGAGCGTCTCTCTTGTAGAGTCTTCCACTGGAGTTTATCTATCATCTCCGTAACGCTTTCGCAATTACTAAATGATCCTGTAACGAAGCGCGCTGCTCTCCGTTGGATCTTCTCTATTTCTTCTATCAACCCTATCTGGTACGGATCCCACACCGGTGAGTAGTATTCAAGCAGTGGGCGAACAACTGTACTGTAACCTACTTCCTTTGTTTTCGGACTGCATTTCTTTAGGATTCTTCCAATGAATGTCAGTCTGGCATCTGATTTACCGACGATTAATTTTATATGCTCATTCCATTTTAAATTACTCCTAACGCCTACTCCCAGATAATTTATGTTTCAAGTGTCTCTGAGCACTATGGGACTTAACTTCTGAGATCATCAGTCCCCTAGAACTCAGAACTACTTAAACCTAACTAACCTAAGGACATCACACACATCCATGCCCGAGGCAGGATTCTGACCTGCGACCGTAGCGGTCGCGTGGTTCCAGACTGTAGCGACTAGAACCGCTCGGCCACTCTGGCCGGCATAATTTATGGAATTAAATGCTTCCAGTTGCTGACCTGCTATATTGTACCTAAAAGATAAAGAATCTTTCTGTCTATGTATTCGCAGCACATTACACTTGTCTACATTGAGATTAAATTGACATTCCCTGCACCATGCGTCAATTCGTTGCAGATCCTCCTGAATTTCAGCACAATTTTCCATTGTTACAACCTCTCGATATACTACAGCATCATCCGCAAAAAGCCTCATTGAACTTCCGAGGTTATCCACAATGTCTTTTATATATATTGTGAATAGCGACGATCCTACGACACTCCCCTGCGGCACACCTGAAATCACTCTTACTTCAGAAGACTTCTCTCCATTGAGAATGACATCATAATATTGGTCTGATAGTCCATATGCTCTTACTTTGTTCATTAAGCGACTGTGGGGAACTGTATCAAACGCCTTGCGGAAGGCAAGAAACATTGCATCTACCCGTGTCTACGGCCCTCTGAGTCTCGTGAACGAATAGGGCGAGCTGGGTTTCACATGATCGTCTTTTTCGAAACACATGCTGATTCCTACAGAGTAGATTTCTAGTCTCCAGAAAAGACATTATACTCGAACATAATACGTGTTCCAAAATTCTACAACTGAATCGATGTAAGAGGTCTATAGTTCTGCACATCTGTTCGACTTCCCTTCTTGAAAACGCGAATGACCTGTGCCCTTTTCCAATCTTTTGGAACACTACGGTCTTCTAGAGACCTACGGTACAGGCTTTACTATTTGAAATCGAATGCTAAGTAAATAACACTAAAAGCCTAGAGCATCCTATGAAACTTTCCTAGTATCACGTAAATTCGAGGTGGAGGGTAGAGAGAGAAAACGAACTTATGGTGTCAGCTGCATCAGAACTTTATGTGGAAGTAGCGGCGACGAGTGAAAATGTGTGCTGGACCGGGACTCGAACCCGGGACTTCCTGCTTACTACGCAGTTGCATGAACCACTGCGCCACCCGGACACAGTGTTTGTCTCACTTGCGCGGACTATCCCGGCTCGCTCCCAGGACGAAACCGACTACCACCTAGCGTCACCTATCCACAGTCCCCGCCCATGTCCTGCAAGCTCGCTAATTTTAGATTCCCACTGAAGGTCGAACGTAAACGTGCATCCTCACTGAAGATTGTGGATTCATTGCTCGTCGAGACGAATCATGTGAATGCATGGTGTCTGTCCTTTCGGACATGTCGGACAGAAGACACCAAGCATTCACATAATTTCCTAGTATTCCTTTGTTTATTGGACTGTACTCTGTGAACAGCTACAGCTCCCGATTTAGAAAAGGGAGAGATGTAAAGCCCTGCCTCCTACCTAGCCGTGTTGGCGAGAAAGAAACGCGTTGCTCTGTTTCTGGCGTGTCGTCTACGGCAACTCGTTACCTGCTGCAAATCCAATTGGCGTTTAAATTTAGAAGTTAATGGCTTGCAAACTGCGTTGCCCGCGGGACTGTGGAATGGAATTGCAGCTGTGATGGCCGCTAACAAGGTTACGGTAACGAGAAATTCGTAACTGTGTAATGACTTCTATTAGCTCTGCCGCGACCAGCGCAATGGGTGTATCAGGAAACACGTCGAGAAGAGGGGATGGCGATAAAAGGGGGCTGGTAAAGCGGAGAAAGGGGTGCGGGGGAGGGAAGATGGCCAGGGTGTCACACCGCCACTGCCTACGTCGGGCGGTCGGCAAGTTAAATCGCATAGGCTTTCGTGTTCAGCACTGGACACGGTGTTCGTTGGGCAGTTTCACATGTATCACATGTATTAAATCGTAATGTAACTATAATTAGCCAATGGGCCGCCACCATTGAACGTGACAATGGGTGACCAATGTGATGCAGGGGGACGGGGTTGTGTATGTGTGTGTGTACACAATATACCCAGTATAAATTGACCTTACACATACTTATCGAGAACCTTTGTGTTCACTGTCTTTTGTTCACGACTGCCAGCAACCGTATAGATCTACACTATAATCAACATACGTGTAAACGGTCCATATCGACTTTGTATTAAATATTATGATTTTATTGGTTTGACTGTAAGAAATCAAGTTATAACAACCTTAAATTCGGAACAGTATTTTGTAAGAAATGATTTTTCATTGTAGTTTTTATTACAAGTTTTCAAACATCGAAACATGCAGTTCTCACAACTGGGGCCAGGTGTTGTGGCGGGGGCGGAGATGATGGGGGTTGTATGGTTGAAGAGGTGCTTTGGTTAGAGTTCACAGTAATGTTGGCATCTAAATCATAGTAACTGAAAACAGATGGTTCAAATGGCTCTGAGCACTATGGGACTGCCGGCCGCGGTGGCCGTGCGGTTCTGGCGCTGCAGTCCGGAACCTCGGGACTGCTACGGTCGCAGGCTCGAATCCTGCCTCGGGCATGGGTGTGTGTGATGTCCTTAGGTTAGTTAGGTTTAAGTAGTTCTAAGTTCTAGGGGACTTATGACCTAAGATGTTGAGTCCCATAGTGCTCAGAGCCATTTGAACCATTTGAACCACTATGGGACTTAACATCTGTGGCCATCAGTCCCCTAGAACTTAGAACTACATAAACCTAACTAACCTAAGGACATCACACACATCCATGCCCGAGGCAGAATTCGAACCTGCGACCGTAGCGGTCGCGCGGTTCCAGACTGAAGCGCCTAGAACCGCTCGGCCACTCCAGCCGGCTATAAGCTTGAAAAATTAGAAATATTAAGGAGGAGAACTACAAAGAAAATATTGGATCGTCTAAAAAATTCAATTTTTGCAAATTAAGAAGTGACAATGAAATTCATCAGAAAACGGAAAACTTGACAAACTTTGCTTAAGAGGCTTTGGAAATATTTTAAAAAATGGATCCAACAGAGTAACTGAAAGAATCTTGAAATATTTTTGGAGAAAAAGCCAACGAAGACATAAAGTCTGGAGATCGAGGAGGAAATGGAGATATAAAATAAGAACTTACGGAAAGAAAAATATTTCATTTTTTCAACTGTGATCCTAAGCATTTCTAAATGAGGAAGGAAAAGAACACAAGCTTAATGTGGTCTGATGAAAGAAAACGGAAACTAAGTGAATCAATAAGCAATAATGGAAGAAAAAGAAGGCACTGCGAAAGCTGAATTGATATTGTCACTAGCGCAGAGAGACTAAAAAAGGAAGTAATAGTTGCAGAACTTCAAAGAAGTGTTTCATTTTTTATTATGTTTTCCCAATCACCGACAGTTAAAGTAGTTATTGCGTTAAATGATGTGCAACGGAAAAGCGTGATATAATACCAAGTTTTGAACGCAAACGTTGTGGGGTTACATCATTCATTTTTTGTCAGTTTTGGCCCTCAGCTCGTCAGTCTGTAAATTGTTTTTCCAGAAACAGCTCTGGGCACTTGCAAATGAAAAAGAAAGCACTTTTTTGTCGAATTTGTTTCACAGTCGCAGATGGAAGGACAGGGCGGAGGTTTTCATGGATGCGCGCTAAGTTTATTTTCCATTAACGAGGGCACATCTGCGTCAGCTTTCAAGCGCAGTGAGACAGCTCTTTCCAACTTTAATTAGTGTCTAACCTGAAAGATGTTAAACTCTGGAAGGGAAATCGAGTTTACAGCTAACGTGAATCGTTATCTAGTTTCAACCTCTTAGCAACTTCAGTGCAAAGTCGTAGGTTCATTAAATTATAATTACTAGAGGCGCATCTACGCTCGAAGAGCAAGGCTTACGCCCACGTCACGTCGATAGCTTGCCTGAAGGGGTGTCAACCATCCGACAAAGGTTCGTAAATTATTCCTGCAGGGCGGAGCCCGGGGAATATCGATTTCCATATCCATTAATCGGGAGGTAGCTGACGTGCGCCGTGCCAATACAGGCCATCGTGTCAGATTTCATGAAAATTTATGCGTTTCACGTTGGACACCATAAAGACGGATATCGGAAGCCATTGTCTGTGCCCAGTTCCAGGGAAGTGAGATGCGATGGAGGATTTGTGTTAACCAGGGAGACGTCGAAGCATTTCCTGTTTGTGAAAAGAAAATTCCTTCCCGCGACACATTACTGCAGCTACATATTGCCAACTCTGTAAGTTGTTTCTTACGTGAAAACAGAAGATTTAAGGTACGCCTTATTTTCAGATAAGAGCGCATTTTACTTCATTGCTAATTTTGCTGCTTCACATACTGTAAGTGAAGTGAAATGTATCAGCGCTGCGAAACGTACGGAGTAAGGGCGAGCGGTAGCTTTCCACACTGGCCAGCAGATGCGGTTGGCCATCTGGCGCTTTCAGAGCCAGTGGGATGAGGTGCAGATGCAGAAATCGGTCGTGACGTCACCAAAGGGATTCGTAGCGAAAGCAGGTTTTTTCTGGCGCGACTCTAGTAATTGTTATTAATAAATATTTCCGATGCAGAAATCGGTCGTGACGTGAGCAAAGAGATTCGTAGCGAAAGTAGGTTTACTCTGGCGGGAATCAAATAATTGTTATTAACAAATATTTCCTAACAAAGGTTGCCTTTTGCCGCTCAGACATTAGGACGAGTCTTCGGGTCATAAATACTATCTTTAAGTAACGTTACAACGCTAGGAAGCGTTGATATTGATAAACAAAGGACTAACTTTGGCATAACCGAAGATGTACGATCTTATACCAACTACATCGATTGTACGCTCAGTGCGCCATAGTCAGAAGTTGTCGATAGGATCCATTTAGACCTACTCATACGATAGACAACACTCTCGTACTTCCAATAGTTAGCTTATAATCAGTGTGAACAAGTTTGTTTTACGGTGTTTCTTGAATAAAAGCACCACAGTGGCATCCTGTGTAAATATAATTTGCACAAAAACTTCTTACCGCTTCATTATGTAAAACACAGACAGCAGTATTGCACTTTCAGAATCCGACGGTGCTGCTGCGGTTCGTAAAGGGATATAAAAATACGAGAGCATCTCCACATAACAGGTAGGAAGAAATCCTTCGCGGCAGCTCACTAAGTCAGTTCAAGGACAGACTGGCTTAACTATCGCAAAGCTCGGATGAAAAACATGGCCGGTTAGACTATACGCCCCTTATACCACCATTCTTGGAAAGAGCTGCGTCGGATAATCTGCGATAGTAAATCTGAAGAGTCTGCACTACAATCGCACCAAAAAGTATTGGCACACGTGTGTATTTATCGGTGCTGGTTACAGACGCCGCACCTTCCGGTATACAGCACATGTACGTGCTACCTCACATACAAGACATTACAATTCTCCCCACGGTGCTTACCATTCACAAAGAAATGCAGTGTTAAGCGCAAACATGTATCTCCTCTGCACACAAAAAGCATTGGCACAGAGCGTGGCTTCTCGGTACATTGCTGGGTTTTCAGGTACCGGAACGCCATCAGCTGACGCAATAGACACTGCGTGTTGTTGATGGCCCAGTCACTAGTGTGTTGCCGTATTGCGCGATAGTGGTCAGCATGGGGCCGAAGAAGAGGGAACATTCAGTGGCGTTGCGTGAGGGAGTGGTATTGCTCCATTCACAAGGGAGAAGCTACCGACAAATCGGCTCAGAGGTATCTGTTAGCTACACCACGATACGAGCCATCATTCGTAAATATAAAGAGACTGGAACAACAGTGAATAAGTGTCGTCCTGGACGTCCAAAAGTGTTTAAAACCCGAGAGCTTCGCCGTATCATCGCACTTGCTCGGAAGGAACCTGCTACAAGTGCAGCAACTATTGCTGAGGTTGTTCAGACAACGTCCGACAAGACAGTTAGTGTTCAAACTATACGAAATGTGTTGAATGAGGCTGACATGCATCGACGTTCTACCAGGAAAAAACCATACATATGGGAAATTAACCGGCAGAAACGCCTGCAGTTTTCCAAGGACTACATCAGCAAGCCGATGGAGTTTTGGAACACTGTGGTCTTTAGCGGCGAACTGAAGTTCACTGTATTCTGATTTGATGCAAGAAAGAAAGTTTGGCGCAAGCCGAATACGCACCTCGACATCAAACACATGCATCCCACAGTCAAATACGGTGGGGGCGGTATCATGGTCTGGGGCTGTATGGCGGCGTTGTAAAATCTAGCTGTAATCCACGGTACAATGGATCATATGAGGTACATCGACGTGTTGCGAGGTAATTTACACGCTAGTGCACAGACATTGGGCTTTACTGAGGTGTTTCATTTCCAGAAAGACAACGATCCAAAACTAAAACTCGGGAGTGGTTACTGTAGAATGCCCCAAGAAGGGTTCTCACACCACCTCAGAGCGCTGATTTGAACCCCATTGAGAGCCGTCCGGTAAAAACGACTTGGAAGAAGTGCTCCTGGAGGAATGGTCGAAAATTAACTCTGATATCATCCGGAATTTAATACAAAGCATTCCTAGGCGTTTACGTGCTGTTATAGATGTTAAAGGGATGCACACTAGCTATTAGAAGGCGAACATCAATGAAAGAAACGAACACTGTACGATTCATATGCATGTGCCAATACTTTTTTGGATGCAGAAGAGCGATGTTTATTTTCATAACACTGTATGTTACTTTACGGACAGGTCATTTGGACATATTTGTAACCTATGTAATGTAAGGTGGCACGTGTCTTGGTTCTGTTCTGAAATATATGTTTCGTTTAACCTACAACCACTAAAATGTAACTGTGCCAATACTCTTTGGTGCGATTGTATGTGGTTGATGGGTTGTTAGAGATCTGCTTGCTTCAAGTCTTCCCTTTCTCCCACTAGAAATCCTTTTCTAACATGGTGTTTCCAACAGATGAGTATGGTCATAGAGATCGTTATTATTTCACTAAAAGAAAACTGAGTCTTTTTATTTACGAAAACGGACACTACATTATTTATTTGTTCATTTGCTTTAAATTAGAAAAACATTTACTTCTGTCGATATGGTACAGTCAGCGCGGTCTGAGAGCCAGTAAAAACCCACGCTATGGTGTCTAATCGCAGTGTCGAGCGCCGCATCTGTTGTATATGGGGCAATCAAAAAGTTTCTGTTCGAAGGCCGTGCAGTCCAGAATCGGCTTGCCAATCAGGCAAACTCACCGTGAGCACTGAGGCAGTCATCCTACCGACACACCAAGTTGAAGATACCTGCTGCCTGAAGAACTACTGTACTTCAGTGCCCACCACACATCCTCGCCCGACAGGAATCATCGGCTCTTCATTGCCTTTTTTAAGGGACCAGCGACGGTGGTAATCGCATGGGGAGAGATGAGGACTATAGGGCGGGTTCTTAGTGTGTCTCCCTCATGAGTGACGTAGCTTCTGCCTCCCAGATCGACCTGCGTCTTTTGTCGAATCGCGACCAATAAAGGAGGAGGAGGATATTAGTGTTTAACGTCCCGTCGACAACGAGGTCATTAGAGACGGAGCGGAAGCTCGGGTTAGGGAAGGATGGGGAAGGAAATCGGCCGTGCCCTTTCAAAGGAACCATCCCGGCATTTGTCTGAAGCGATTTAGGGAAATCACGGAAAACCTAAATCAGGATGGCCGGAGACGGGATTGAACCGTCGTCCTCCCGAATGCGAGTCCAGTGTGCTAACCACTGCGCCACCTCGCTCGGTGACCAGTAAAGACCTTGGCGCACAATTCGACAACGGCGGTTTTCGACAGAAATACTGCCCTAAATACGTTACTCAGTTTCCGGTGGATGTCTACCTGTGTTCGTCCTTCGGCAGCCAAGAAAAGAATAACAGCACGTTGCTCCTGTTTCGACGCATTTAGTAATAACGTCGCCTTAGTTCACGTTTGCGCCATTAGCGCACGCAGGTCGGAAAAATACGAATGCCACACTAATCGAATGGCTCTGAGCACTTTGGGACTTAACATCTGAGGTCATTAGTCCCCTAGAACTTAGAAGTACTTAAACCTAACTAACCTAAGGACATCACACACATCCATGCCCGAGGAAGGATTCGAAGAACCTGCGACCGTAGCGATCGCGTGGTTCCAGACTGAAGCGCCTAGAACCGCTCGGCCACACCGGCCGGCCCACACTAATCCGTTGTCTACGTGTCGGTGCTTATATACCCGCATCAGAATCGCGCCACGTTGCATTTATGATCACCCCTTATATCTAACGCCACTATGTTTCCGTATTGAAATACAGAGTATTAGCTTGTTACAAAATTGTTAAGGCTGTCGTGGCCACTTGTTGACAAACTGCCTATTGGCTTCTGTCTCGGGTTCTTCGGCCAACGTTCATCTAATGATTTTACTGACGTTTCGCCAGCACGAGTGGTTGCCATTGTCAAAGCTTCACCCTCCATTGCCGGTGGTGAACTGGGGCCGAGCTCGCGGCCGCAGACTATATGTACCTGGCGCGCCGAGGGCTTCTCCGTGGTCATTTCCGGTGCGGTTCTCCTCTTGCTACCTGCGACGGTCGTTCGCATATTATGCGAGCCGCAACACCTCAGACGCGAAATGCAACACTTGGAAAGTGATCTGAGGAGCAATGGGTACTCCACAAATTGTATTAGAAGTGTAACAGAGCCAAACACTTGGCGAAGTAAGGAATCAGAAAAAGAAATGTCGGGTACGGCCTTTCTGCCATACATACCCAGAGTGATGGACAGAATCGGCCGCATATTGCACAAACATGGCGTAAAGAAAATTTTCAAACCGACAAGGAAGATCAAAGGGTGTCTTTGATCGGCAAAGGAGAAAAGGGACCCACTTGCAATGTCGGGAATATACCGTATACCATGCACATGCAGAAAAGTTTATGTCGGAATGACTGGACGATCAATCAACACGAGGGTCAAAGAACATAAGTGACATTGCAGGATGGGGCAGGTGGAGAAATCGGCCGTGGCAGAGCACGCACTGAGTGAGACCGACCACGTAATAAAATTCTTCGACACGGAAGTTCTGGCTGTAGAGAAGCACTATCACACGCGCTTGTTCAGAGAAGTTGCAGAAATACAAAAACCCGCGAACAGCTCCAACAAGAAAGAGGAAAGCCTTAAGGTAAACAGATCCTGGCTTCCCGTACTGCAGCGAACGACCGTCGCAGGTAGCAAGAGGAGAAGCGCACCGGAAATGACCGCGTAGTGGCCCTAGCCAGGTACATATAGTCTGCGGCCGCGAGCTCGGCTCCAGCTCACCACCGGCAATGGAGGGTGAAGCTTTGACAATGGCAGCCACTCGTGCTGGCGAAACGTCAGTAAAATCATTAAATGAACGTCAGCTGTAGAACCCGAGACAGAAGCCAATAGGCAGATTATTAGCTTGTTCATTCGATAACAGAATATCTGTTACAATCATCAAGCTTGACTGCTTAATGACTGTTTCCAATGGTTTGTCTCTTGACCGCGTAATGCGCAGTACGTCAAACATTGGTCATTTCTGTCAGCTTTCGTTGCCCTTTCGTTCGTCTTCAGAAAGTTCGTCTTAATAAATACAGAAGAGACCATTTAGAACTAAACTGTGCAAGATGCAAGGCATAGTTGACAGACCACCAAGTGTTCCAGTAGGTGTTCCCCACAGTCACAGTTGGTGATATCCACAGGGAAGTGCCATTTCTAGAGAATACTCCTGGATCTTCCAACTCCAGATCGAAGGGGGTTGATTGATTTCCATATTATTAAGTTCGTTCGTGCCGAGATGCGGCGGTCTCCGAAGGGGATAGCCAGTGTCTCTCCAAAACTGTAGTGGTTTTGATGAAATTTATTCTGTACCTTAACCTTGGGGCTGCTGGAACGTGCCTGTGCAATGAATGGTTTTCCTGATAAACTTGGTCAGTTCTCTTAGAATTGGCAGCTAAGTCACGACGAGTATCTGGTGACGCTATGACTGCGAGCTAGGAGAGTTTTACAAGTGGCGTAGGCTTTAACATCCTGTAATAACATTACACGTTTTTCTTAGTCAATTGACGTTTCAGTAGTTCTTTTTTGTATGATATTGTTCAAAATACGGACCATCACACAGTGCACAATCGCATTACCCGAAAAAATAATTTTTCATTGTTTCATTACCGATCTACGCAAAGCCGCGACAAATACCTTTTACCTTTCCCTTCAGGGAATTAGATTAAGAAATGCGACACTAAAAGTAGTGGATGAATTTTGCTATTTTGGCACCAAGTAACTGATGACGGCAGAAGCAGAGCATGTAAAACGCAAACTAGCAATTGCAAGAAAAGCATTTCTGAAAACGAGAAATTTGTCAACTGGAAATTCAGGTTTAAGTAAGTGCTTTTTGAAGGTTTTTGTCTGTAGGGTAGCCTTATAAAGAACAGAAACGTGCAAGATAACCAGTTAAGACAAGTTTGAAAGATGCTGCTACAGAGGTGTTGTTTTTGTAGGTAGTTCGGATGACTGTTGAAGAGGTATTAATTTGAATGAGGAAAAAGGCCGGCCGAAGTGGCCGTGCGGTTCTAAACGCTGCAGTCTGGAACCGCGAGACCGCTACGGTCGTAGGTTCGAATCCTGCCTCGGGCATGGATGTGTGTGATGTCCTTAGGTTAGTTAGGTTTAACTAGTTCTAAGTTCTACGGGACTAATAACCTCAGAAGTTGAGTCCCATAGTGCTCAGAGCCATTTTTTTTTTTTGAGGGAAAAAAGACATATATAGCGCAACTTAGGTATCGCTTTATAGGACACATCTTGAGGCATAAAGGAATGGTCAGTTTGTTAATTGGGGAGAGTGTAGGGGGTAAAAAGTATAGAGGGAGACCTAAGCACGAATACGTAAGTAAGTCCAAATAGATAGGTGTTAGATGTAGTAATCATGCTGAGATGAAGCAGCTTACACAGGATAGACCAGCGTGGATGATTGCATCAAGCCAGTCTTCGGACTGAAGGTCACAGCAACAGCCCTTTCGCTGCGCAGTCTCACTTGTCTCTACGAGAATGGCTCCATGAACTAGCCAAAAACAAGAGACAAGTGTAGCCGGTCCTGGGACAGTGGGGTATTATCAGAATGTTATTCAACACAAGCCAGCTGGAATCTCCTCATGACTCGCTGTCAGACACTTCTGGCTCATTCCCATTTTAATGTCCTCCTCCTCCTGCTCCTTTTCCTGCTCTACATCTACATACATACTCCGCAATCCACCATACGGTGCGTGGCGGAGGGTACCTCGTACCACAACTAACACCTTCTCTCTCTGTTCCATTCCCAAACAGAACGAGGGAAAAATGATTGCCTATATGTCTCTGTACGAGCCCTAATCTCTCTTATCTTATCTTGGTGGTCTTTCCGCGAAATGTAAGTTGGCGGCAGTAAAATTGTACTGCAGTCAGCCTAAAATGCTGGTTCTCTAAATTTCCTCAGTAGCGATTCACGAAAAGAACGCCTTCTTTCCTCTAGAGGCTCCCACCCGAGTTCCTGAAGCATTTCCGTAACAATCGCGTGATGATCAAACCTACCAGTAACACACCTAGCAGCCCGCCTCTGAATTGCTTCTATGTCCTCCCTCAATCCAACCTGATAGGGATCCCAAACGCTCGAGCAGTACTCAAGAATAGGTGGTATTAGTGTTTTATAAGCGGTCTCCTTTACAGATGAACCACATCTTCCCAAAATTCTACCAATGAACCGAAGACGACTATCCGCCTTCCCCACAACTGCCATTACATGCTTGTCCCACTTCATATCGCTCTGCAACGTTACGGCCAAATATTTAATCGACGTGACTGTGTCAAGCGCTACACTACTAATGGAGTATTCAAACATTAGAGGATTCTTTTTCTATTCATCTGCATTAATTTACATTTATCTATATTTAGAGTTAGCTGCCATTCTTTACACCAGTCACAAATCCTGTCCAAGTCATCTTGTATCCTCCTACAGTCACTCAACGACGACACCTTCCCGTACACCACAGCATCATCAGCAAACAGCCGCACATTGCTATCCACCCTATACAAAAGATCATTTATGTAGATAGAAAACAACAGCGGAGCTACCACACTTCTCTGGGGCACTCCAGATGATACCCTCACCTCCGATGAACATTCACCATCGAGGACAATGTACTGGGTTCTATTACTTAAGAAGTCTTCGAGCCACTCACATACTTGGGAACCAATCCCAATATGCTCGTACCTTAGTTAGGAGTCTGCAGTGGGGCTCCTGCTTCTTTCTTTCACCTAACTTTCTCTTCCTCATTTTTTTCGCCTCTCACAAATCGGCACCCGCACGGAAACAGAGCCCATGGCCACACACTCGTCATGCAGCTTTTTGGCAGTAGCGTCGACAGTTAGGAGAGCTCGTCCATTCCCCTTCGCATTCCCACTATTGTCCTACAATTCCACTTACCTCGACCTGTAGGTTCCTCCTGAAAATGCTAATATCTCCCGCTGGTCCTTTCACTAGTCATTCAATTTTCCTCCTCTTCTTCCTACTGCTTGCTCAAACCTGGCTGGCAGAGCCTTCGCACGAAGCTCTGTTTCCGCAGCCCTGCTCGGTTGCGGCGCCCCCTTTGCTTTGCACAGTGGCGCGCGTCCCGGCCAGATATCACTTTCGACCTACCCGGCGTCAGGCGCACGTGGCGCTTAATCACGCCAGGGGGCGCCGGACGCTGTCAGCCGCAGCCGTCGCCACGCGAGACATGCAGCCACGGCTTCTGCTTTCACGGCGCGACTATTTCAGGTCGCTGCAATCCTCGGCACGTCTGTTGCACTGTCTTCTACTCTTGCTCGCTCGCATCGCTCCGATAAATTTCCCACAAAATTCTTCCATCTCCAATGATACGCCTCGTCCCAGGCAATAACTGGATAACGAACCACCCGTAGCTGTCGTCCCTATCTTCGACCTTATCATTTACAGCCATCCTATTCAGTTAACTGAAGGTTAAAGCAGTCAAGATCGCCTCCGTGGCGGAATAGTTAGCGTCGCTTCCTCTGTTGCCGGATGACTTGAGCTCCGCTCCCGGTAGCTTCTCGATATTTTCTGAAGTTGGGAAGTCTGGAACAGGGTCCACTTGGCCTAGTGACGCCATTTGAGGAGCTGCTTGAATAATGCAGCAGCTACATCATCCTGATTCATCTTCTGACAATAACGGCTGGAGGGCTAGGCGGCACGCTCATAGTATACCCCACGATCGTAGATCGCACCTTGCACTGCACCAGTCGGCCACGCTCAACAGGCCTAAGTCCTGATTGGTGAGCCGGCCGCGGTGGTCTCGTGGTTCTAGGCGCTCAGTCCGGAACCGCGGGACTGCTACGGTCGCAGGTTCGAATCCTGCCTCGGGCATGGATGTGTGTGATGTCCTTAGGTTAGTTAGGTTTAAGTAGTTCTAAGTTCTAGGGGACTGATGACCACAGATGTTAAGTCCCATAGTGCTCAGAGCCATTTGAACCATTTTGAACCTGATTGGTGAGTGGTGTTTACGTTTTGAGGGGGGTAGGACGTCAAACGGGCCGACTTGGAGCAGGAGAGGCACCACAGGACATTTTATTTTCTACTGTCTATACTTTTACAAATAAATTCATAAAACTTTCTCAGCATGACCAGGAAGGATTCAGGATTCACACTCATAGCAGTGGAAGTGCAAAAACATAACAAAATAAATTTTTTTTGGATATAAAATTTCATCATTTTTTCACTTACTGTTGGCTGCATTTGTTGCTATAGCTACATTTTTATTCACGAGTAAGAGAGATTCTTTGATGAATTTTGCACAGTATACAAACCATACTTACAGGTGTATGCAACTCTAGAATTTTCCAAATCTATTAAAAGCTGTGGTAAAAATTGATATAATTGACTACAAAATTTGATTTTTTTCTAAACATAAAGTTTAAAACGTAACAGCTCATTCATTTTTTCATAAATTAAATAGATTATAGAGTTTCAGACACCTGTAAGTATGGTTTGTATGCTGTGCAAAATTCTTAGAACAGTCTCTCTTACTTATGAAGAAAAGTGTACCTATAGCAACAAATGCAGCCAATAGTAAGTGAAAAAATGATGAAATTTCACATGTAAAAAAATTGATTTGTTATGTTTTTGAACTTCCGCTGCTACGAGTGTGAATCCTGAACCCTTCCTGGTCATGCTGACAAAGTTTTATGAATTTACTTGTAAAAGTATAGACAATGGAAATTAAAATGTCCTGTGGTGTCTCTCCTGCTCCAAGTCGGCCCATTTCACGTCCTACCCCCCTGAAAGCAGTCAGCAACTCACATCGGTTTGAATATCACAGTGCTCTACTAAACGCGGTCCGCAGATCGTGGTCTAGCGGTAGCGTTCTCGCTTCCCGAGCACGGGGTCCCGGGTTCGATTCCCGGCGGGGTCAGGGATTTTCACCTGCCTTCATCATCATCATTCATGCTCATTACGGTCGGAGGAAGGCAATGGCAAACCACCTCCTCTAGGACCTTGCCTAGTACGGCGGTGCGGGTCTCCCGCATCGTCCCCTGCGCTCTGTTAAGGAGTATGGGACTTCATCATCATCATCTACTAAACACTGACCTATTGGAGATAGTATGCTGTTGCCTGCCTCTGACCTCCATTCCAACCTTCCCTTTATACGAGGACCTACAGTTTAACGTGAACTACAAGCCCATGGTACAACTCGGCATTTTGCACATTAACAAACATTATCAATTACATTCATTATGCAGTGTTTTGAGGACCGCGACTGGCGATTACCATGAAAAAAAAGTACAACGAGGCTTCAAAAAGTAAGATGCGCATCTCGTTTCACGCTAATGGTGGTAGTGACTTCAATGCACCACTCGAATGTTAAAATTTGTGCTTGCTTTCAGCTGGGAATGAGCAGAAATGTAACTGTCAGCTCCAATACTCATAACGCGGAACGACCATGACTAGGCGTTACTCCACGCATCACGTGACTCCGATGTTGGTTTCAGACGTCAGCGCACCAGAGGTAGTTGCTCAAATGGTTCAGATGGCTCTGAGCACTATAGGACTTAACAGCTTAGGTCATCAGCCCCCTAGAACTTAGAACTGCTTAAACCTAACTAACCTAAGGTCATCACACACATCCATGCCCGAGGCAGGATTCGAACCTGCGACCGTAGCGGTCGTGCGGTTCCAGACTGAAGCGCTTAGAAGCGCTCGGCCACAGAGGTAGGTGCGTTGCGGTCTACATGTGTCTATGGCCTAGGGCTCTAATGGTTATGCAGGCATCTTTCGTTCGTGGACGATGAGCTCTCGTAAAATAATCAAGTAAGAACGGACGCAGTATCACCCATATTCTACGGGGCTCCTCTTTTTCTTTTGTAGAGGGAATAAAGTACGCTGCCTGCTGCACCTAAAGTGCTTTTTAAATTTTAAAGCCAAGAGGCTGGCTTGCCGTGCATTCCCTTGCGAGCAGGTTCTCTCCCGCGCTCCAGGCTACGGGAGAGATAGCACCGCTGTAGGACGAGTAAGGAATATCTTGTCCCTGAGGTCGGAACTCAGTCGCTACACGAAGAAACACGACTCCCTTATGGGAGGAGCTGGAAGTTTCTTCTTGTATGGGAGGATATCGTATTCTATGTACCGCAAGGCAGTAGCTAACAGAACAGCACATCAAGAAGATTTCAGCTAACCCTAAATTTCGTAATACGCTTAGATACGTTGTGATCAAACATAAAATACTTCTTTGTCTCTAGCGCTGCGTAAAACGACACGGACCTAAGTGGATCCGACAATTCGGAGCTGATGTCAAATATATGAATGTCCTGGTTTTCTTACCATATACGAACCGATATTTTGCGCTGCTGACCTGTAAGGGTCCGCCGTTCGTGGTCTCGCGGTAGCGTTCTCGCTTCCCGGGTTCGTTTCCCGGCGGGATCAAGGATTTTCACCTGCCCCAAGATGACCAGGTGTTGTTGTGTCGTCTTAATCATCATTCATCCCCATTACGGTCGGAGGAAGGCAACGGGAAATCGCCTCCATTAGGACCTTGGCTACTACGTTGGTGCGGATCTCCCGCATAGTTCCCCTACGCTTTGTCAAGAAGCATGGGACTTCATTTACATACCTGTATGGGGTTCCTAGGAAATCTCATTCAAATGTACCATCTTAAAAAGAACAAAACCTGTGGTACGCGTATTATTGTCAGGTTAGGGCCAGTGGGCTGAGGGCAGTAACTCTCATAGTTCCTTTTATTTCATTAATTAGCTTCTCTGTCCCAGATTATTTCTGACATGTATGATGACCTTTTTGACATGTCCGATAGAACAGACACCACATACACAATTAAAGCGAGACTGGCCAATGATCCCTTCAGAGTAAATGTACAGTACGCTCGAACTATTCCGGGAATCGGCGAAATGCCGCTAGTAATGAGGATAATGGCCACGGGGCACTACATCTGTAATGTGTGGATAAGTTCAGAATACGGATCTGACGGGATGTGTGCTAGCGTAGTCCGTGTATTGATACGACCACTAGCCGGCCGTTGTGGCCGAGTGGTTCTAGGCGCTTCAGTCCGGAACCGCGCTGCTGCTACGGTCGCAGGTTCGAATCCTGCCTCGGGCATGGATGTGTGTGATGTCCTTAGGTAGGTAGGTTTAAGTAGTTCTAAGTCTAGGGGACTGATGACCTCAGATGTTAAGTCCCATAGTGCTCAGACCCATATGAACAATTCTTTTGCTACGACCACTGTTCTCCGGATGGCGCAGTGGTCAGCGCAATTAGCTAGTAAGGAACCGAGCGAGGTGGCGCAGTGGTTAGCACTCTGGACTCGCATTCGGTAGGACGACGATTCAAACCCGCGTCCGGCGATCCTGATTTATGTTTTCTGTGATGTCCCTAAATCATTTCAGACAAATGCCGGGATGGTTTCTTTGAAAAGGACGCAGCCGATTTCCTTCCCCTCCTTCCCTAATCCGATGTGACCAATAATCTCGCTGTTTGGTCCCCTTTCCCGAATTAACCAACCCAATGTTCATGTTCCTAGTAAGCAGGAGATCTGGGTTCGAATCCCGGTCCAGCACAAATTTTCAAATTTCCCTAGTGGTTTAGATCAATGCCCTGCAGTAGCTTATATCTTAAATCCTTTGCGTCTTGATGCAGCATTTTGTAGTTTGACGTATTATCTAAATGCTCCCGCTATATTTGTTATGGGTTTTCATTCCTTGAGACCATTAAACAAATCGAACGTCATGCAAAATGCGTGATTAGTTCAAGTTTGATGAATCAACCAATTTCTGACATGTCATTACCGTTTTATTAAGACATACAGTCTATCAAATTATAACATACTGGGTGTGTCAAAACTGTGTCGTCAAACATCGAGAAGTTGTACAGTGTGTCACCATCCAGCGACAGCTCCCCATGACTCGTCAAACATACGACATCCTCACTGGTACGAATTCAGCAGCATACCATACTGTTGCTCGTCCAGATATGCTGGCATCGCTTGGTGTGGTGCAAGTACAAATCCAGATTCAGGTTTGGAACCAACTTACACCTTGGTTACGTCTGAGGCCCAGAGTAATTTTACATTTAGCGAGCTACAGAAGAAGCTGCACCCCTACATCTGTTTTCAGTACAGTACTTTACGACAGTCTAAACGAGCACCACAACTATATAGCTGTATTCACGGAGGGATCTAAACTGAGGGACTCCCTTGGCTCTGTTTTTTTCCCTGACTGTGTCTCGGAGATACGATTACTTCAAGAATTCACTGTGTTCGATGCAGAATTATACGCGTTGTTGAGGGCACTGGAGCCGATGAGATATTTTCCGATTCCTATATTCCTTGTTTGTTCAGATGTCTAGTGTCCTTAATTTTCTACAGCACCTGTACTCAGCAGATAAACTTGCTCCACCTGCAAAGGCCGGCGAAGGTGGTGTCTTCTGTTGGATACAACAAGATGTGGTTACTATGGGAAACGAAATGGCGGATGTAGCAGCCAAGGAGGCGCGTCGCGATAATCAGATAGTACAGTGTGCCATCTCCTGCATGCTGTTACCTCACTGTTGAGGAAGAGTTTCGTGTGTAGAGGGGAAGAAGAGTGGCTGGAAGTGAAAGAGAATAAGCTGCGCATAGTAAAGTCAACAGCTCGGCCATGGCATACCTCCTTCCAGACGGGATGAGCTCCTTCTCACTCACTTCGGATGAAGCCTTGTGGCCGGCCGGTGTGGCTGAGCGGTTCTAGGCGCTACAGTCTGGAACCACGCGACCGCTACGGTCGCAGGTTCGAATCCTGCCTCGGGCATGGATGTGTGTGATGTCCTTAGGTTAGTTAGGTTTAAGTAGTTCTAAGTTCTAGAGGACTGATGACCTGAGATGTTAAGTCCCATAGTGCTCAGAGCCATTTGAAGTCTTGTGAAGCGCGTCTTCTTGGCCGATGTGAGGACCATTCAATGTGTGGTCCTTGTGGCGTGCAGATCAGGATGCGCCACAGTTTATTAGAATGTGTATTGTATTGAGACAACAGGGCAGCAGCTAATTACCTACTATAACAACTGTGGTGGTCGGCCACTGTGGAGGAAGGTGGAGTGCGGTAGATCACGGTCTGGATGTTGAAGGTCCGCCACGCTGGGCTGCGTAGCAGTGTCGTGCGTGGCAGATGTCCGACAGGACGACATAGAAACAGCATTGTAAAACCATTCGTTTGTTACTCAGTATTACAATATAATGTCGGTGTCTTAGGTAGCCAGTGTTCGCAGGATGTCAGCAGTACACGCCCTACGAAGAAGGCGCTGTAGTGAGCACACAGCTCACAGACATAGGCACAGAGCGGCGTCGTGTAGGCAGGGAAGCAGTGACGCCAGTGATACGTCAAAGTCTCTGACCCAGCGAGAGGAGCACTCTGTAGCCGCACTGCCTTGAGGCGACCAGTAGCCCTGGGCGAAGCGCTTGAGATCCCATGTGGAGTCCGCAGCTCGTGGTCGTGCGGTAGCGTTCTCGCTTCCCACGCCCGGGTTCCCGGGTTCGATTCCCGGCGGGGTAAGGGATTTTCTCTGCCTCGTGATGACTGCGTTTTGTGTGATGTCCTTAGGTTAGTTGGGTTTAAGTAGTTCTAAGTTCTAGGGGACTGATGACCATAGATGTTAGGTTCCATAGTGCTCAGAGCCATCCCATGTGGACCTGAAATAGAAAAGGCAGCTCAGAACAGCATAGTCAGTCCAGACCAATGGCAGGCAGCGAGGTATTCGGATTCACAGGTGATGACAGTTGGATGGTTGCATAGCTCTGGACGAGAGGCAAAGAATCTCCAGGGCTGGAAGTGGCTGAACGCCCATCCCCATCCCCATCCCCGCAAGCGGCCCACTGGTTAGAGGGCGCTAAGTCCATAAGTCCACAGCACTGGACTTGTCCCAGCGGCAAGCTGCCGCGAGCAACGGTAGAATGCGGAGAGGGTGACTGACTGAGCCTCGTAGACTGCTCTTAGACCATGCTTGTTTTGCTACAGCTTCGGATTTTATTACGTATGCCACGACGAGTCTTGGCCCAAGTGTGAAGTAACCAGGCCATTCAGACCTTGGTGTCTCAGACTTTCTGCTGCGTCGAGGTTATTTACGCTTTTGGCTGCTCTGCTTGGAGGCAACACGAGGTAACAGTACTTGCGGCATCAGCAGGCATTCCTGGCGTAAATCTTTTCAGCCATCTGATTTACCCTGCTTCCCTGTCTTCTTGCGTTAACCGTGGTAAATGTTCCATAAAATTTTAGGGAGACGTTTTTAATGTGTAGTCAGGGTGGCTGGTCCATGAATACTTTTTGTAAATGATCAGCCAGCCACAGCTCCCTGAGTAATTACTTTAATTTTCCTCTTACGTTACTTGCTTTTTAACTGCCACCCTTAGAAAATTTGACCATACTTACTCTGCCTTTAAGGATGTGGGATAGTGTTATTGTGCGGGTGACAGCGAGTGAGACGGGAAGAAAGTGAGTGCAAAATGGTTCAAATGACTCTGAGCACTATGGGACTTAACGTCTGAGGTCATCAGGCCCATAGACTTAAAACTACTTAAACCTGGCTAACCTAAGGACATCACATACATCCATGCCCGAGCCAGGATTTGGACCTGCGACCGTAGCAGCCGCGTGGTTCCGGACTGAAGCGCCTGGAACCGCTCGGTCACAGCGGCCGCCTAAAGTGATTACAATTATCTGTAAGATTGACCCTCACTTGTTTTGTAAAATGTTAGACGTTTCAACCATGCTTGCTTATACTAGTTTTCGTAAGGGCTGAGCGCTCATAACCACACACTACAGTGTCATCATGAATTAAATGAGGAAAGAAATTCATATCCAGAAACGTCACCAAGCGTCGAATTTATAGGAGCTAACGCCTGTGCGGTCAACATATCTATTCAGCGTCGATTTTCAACTGCGCATATTGCAAAGGGTGATTTGCTCAAGGTTTGTAAGTGAAGTCTTGCACAGAAACGCCGCATCACTTTGCAGTTTTCGTAGACATAATTCGGAAAACTGTAAATGATTTTTCAAATCATTGCCAAAGGTGTTGGTGTAGCGAAATGTGGCGAGGATGAAGTGCGGGGGAATGTGTTCATGGCAGAACACTCAGTTGACTGCGTTCGCACATTCGAACTGCATCGTGGTCACACGTGGATTGCAAGCTACCGCTGCTAACATATTCCTTGTATTTGTCCTCATACGTTGCTGTTCTTTTCTGTTGGTGTGTTTTATTATCCATAATTCCAGTTTCTTGAATATTTTATTGACGTTTGCAGGGAGAGATCTTGAAGTCTTGGCAGCGTCAGGTTGTCTTTCAGCATACAACCGCGCTGGTGTTACAGCAGTTTGACGATAGTCGCCATAAATGAAAACGCTGTCCACTTTTTCGACTGTGTTATACATTTCGAAAGTCTCAATAGCTTAACGTGCAAGTTGTCTTATGGCTTCAACTACAGAAAACAGAGTAGGGTGCTTCAGCAGCCTCGCTAAACAAACGAACCATACCACAGCTACATATTCACTCAAATTTGGTAAACTAAGTCAGACGTTTATGGGGATTGTTCTCCTGGTTGAAAGAAAGTGGTTTGCTGCGCTGAATTTTGTTACTGTTTGATCAAGTCCTAGTCATGTTATGTCGCTGAAATACTCTTCGAAGGTCCTTCCCAACGCCTCAGCAAAAAGTAATGTGGGTATGATATTATATGACACAAGGTAATAAGAAAATTACTGTGGTCTTGTCTCACTTACGGTAGTCTACGGTAGCCTACGGTACTTTTACAATTCTAAGCAGTATTAATATACACTACTGGCCATTAAAACTGCTACACCAAGAAGAAATGCAGTTGATAAACGGGTATTCATTGGGCAAATATATTATACTAGAACTGACATGTGATTACAATTTAACGCAGTTTGGGTGCATAGACCCTGAGAAATCAGTACCCAGAACGACTACCTTTAGCCGTAATAAAGGCCTTGATACGCCTGGGCATTGAGACAAACAGAGCTTGGATGGCGCGTACACGTACAGCTGCCCATGCAGCTTCAACACGATACCACAGTTCATCAAGAGTAATGAATGGCGTATTGTGGCGAGCCAGTTGCTCGGCCACCATTGACCAGACGTTTTCAATTGGTGAGAGATCTGGAGAATGTCCTGACCAGAGCAGCAGTCGAACATTTTCTGCATCCAGAAAGGCCCGTACAGGACCTGTAACATGCGGCCGTGCATTATCCTGCTGAAATGTAGGGTTTCGCAGGGATCGAATGAAGTGTAAAGCCACGGGTCGTAAAACACCTGAAATGTAACGTCCACTGTTCAAAGTGCCGTCAATGCGAACAACAGGTGACCGAGACGTGTAACCAATGGCACCCCATACCATCACGCCGCGTGATACGCCAGTATAGAGATGACGAATACACGCTTCATATGTGCGTTCACCGCGATTTCGCCAAACACGCTTGCGACCATCATGATGCTGTAAACAGAACCTGGATTCATCCGAAAAAATGACGTTTTGCCATTCGTGCACCCATGTTCGTTCTTGAGTACACCTTCGCAGGCGCTCCTGTCTGTGATGCAGCGTCAAGAGTAACCGCAGCCATGGTCTCCGAGCTGATAGTCCATGCTGCTGCAAACGTCGTCGAACTGTTCGTGCAGATGGTTGTGGTCTTGCAAACGTCCCCATCTGTTGACTCAGGGATCGAGACGTGGCTGCACGATCCGATACAGCCATGCGGATAAGATACCTGTCATCTCGACTGCTAGTGATACGAGGCCGTTGGGATGCAGCACGGCGTTCCGTATTACCCTCCTGAACCCACCGATTCCATATTCTGCTAACAGTCATTGGATCTCGACCAACGCGAGCAGCAGTGTCGCGATACGATAAACCGCAATCGCGATAGGCTACAATCCGACCTTTATCAAAGTCGGAAACGTGATGGTACGCATTTCTCCTTCTTACACGAGGCATCACAACAACGTTTCACCAGGCAACGCCGGTCAAGTGCTGTTTGTGTATGAGAAATCGGTTGGAATGTTTCCTGATATCAGCACGTTGTAGGTGTCGCCACCGGCGCCAACCTGGTGTGAATGTTCTGAAAAGCTAATCATTTACATATCACAGCATATTCTTCCTGTCGGTTAAATTTCGCGTCTGTAGCACGTCATCTTCGTGGTGTAGCAATTTTAATGGCCAGTAGTGTAATAACAGTCAATAGAAAGAAGTAAATAAAACGTGGCTTAAGGGGAGTTGGAATGCCGGAAAATGGAAAAAATTCACATTTTCAGTTTTTAACCTTATAACTTAATTTGAAATTTTCTGCTTAAAATGGTGCAAAATTTGTTAAGAAATTCCAATTGGAAGTATTTTTATTTAATTTTTCAAAATTACATGTGCGCCCAGCAAAGTTACCCATCTTGTGATTTGTACACATTTAAATCTTCGCATTTCCGAAAACATTACATATAGAAGGCTGTGGATTTCACTCTTCAGTTGTAGAATCTTTGATCCTTCCATAGGTACCATTGTTTTTACGACTAGCTGTGTTTATTGTTCAGTTTTTGATCTGTGAGTGTTTGTTTTGAGCCTCGAGTTTAGTTTGTCGCTCATTTGGAGTTTGTTATCTGTCTTGTTTTGACTTTCAGTGGTGAGTGCGTAGTTTCTACGATGCCTAGGAGTGCATCATTATTTAAAAAGCGAAAGTTTCGCGGTAATAGATTTACAAATAACGTTTGTTCAAGTGATTCTGCTTCAGCACCTGTTGATGCTGGTGAAAGTTCTGACGTTTGTACAGCTGAGATGTGTGAAGGAGACACGCCCACCAGTGCATCAAAAAAGAAGTTATCAAACTGTGCAAGTGAAATTACAGATGAAGCTTCTAATGAACAATATGTTTTAGTCGACTTTCCTGTTTTTACTGAGTTTATGAAGAAATGTTTGTGTTGTAATCTTTGTGGAGGTTCTTTTGATATGAACATAACAAAATCTATAGGACTTTCCTGCAAAATTGCTATAGTTTGTGCCAGTTGTGAAAATGAGACCTGTTTTTGGAGCTCTAAAACATGCAGTAGCAATTTGTTTGAGAGTAATATCAGGCTAATGTATGCAATGAGAGCAATTGGTAAAGGACATACTGCTGCTCAAACATTTTGTGCCATAATGAATCTTCCACCTCCACCTGCTAAAATTGACAATTACACTGAAGTGATAGGAGATGCTGTTCAGTCTGTAGCAGATTTATCAATGAAAGCTGCTGCCAGTGAAGCAAAATATATAAATGAAGGAAACCCAGATATCCCTGTTGCTTTTGATGGAACCTGGCAGAAAAGGGGTCACACATCCAAAAATGCTGTTGCTACTGTTACTAGTGTGGACAGCGGTAAAGTTTTGGACTATGAAGTGCTCACTAAACATTGTTACCATTGTGCATCTGGTAAGATAGAAGCAGCTCACATATGTAGCAAGAATTATGAAGGTACGAGTGGAGGCATGGAGGCTGCCGCTGCTGTGAAAATGTTTAGCAGATCAGAAAAAGAACGGGGAGTATTTTACACAAAATTCCTTGGAGATGGGGACTCCAAGGCATACAAAAGTGTTACAGAATCCATGCCATATGTCAATAAGACAATAACTAAACTAGAATGTGTCGGTCATGTTCAGAAACGAATGGGCACTCGTCTAAGGAAACTGAAACAGAATCTGAAGGACAAAATTTTGTCAGATGGTAAAACCATTAGAGGTCGCCTGTCAGATAAAATTATAAATGAATTACAACAATACTATGGTATGGCAATAAGAAATAATGCAAATAATTTGCAGGAAATGAGACAAGCTGTATGGGCCACATATTTACATCGATCATCAACTGATGATAATCCTCAACATTTTGCTTGTCCAGATGGTCCTCAGTCATGGTGCAATTATAGAAAATCTCAAGCTACTGGGGATCCTTATCACCATAAAAATTATATTCCATTGGCTGTTATGGAAGTAATTAAACCAATATATAGAGACTTGGGGCATCCTGATCTTCTGCGAAAATGTCTTCATGGTTGTACCCAGAATCAAAACGAGTCGTTCAACAACCTCATTTGGACTCGTGTACCTAAGAATGTATTTGTTGGGATAAAAACATTGAAATGGGGAGTCAGTGATGCTGTTATTTCATTCAATGATGGTCATATGGGTAGGCTAAAGGTCATGGCAAGGCTCGGCATTGCTCCTGGTATCAACACCATCAGAGGTCTTCAGCTTCTGGACAGCGTGCGAGTAAGGAAGGCTCAGTATGCAGCTGAATTTAATACAAAAAAAGCAAGGGCAGCAAGGAGAAGAAAGCTTCTAGGTGAAGAAGAAGAACTAGAAGATGACCCTGATTACTCTGCTGGACACTTTTGATAATAGAATAAAAGGTATTTGTGAATTTTCATAATAAATTACTTTAATCGCATTTTCTGGCATTTGACATTTTTAGTGTTACATGTACCTTTATCTCATAAACCACTCAACCAACAACATTCAAATTTTCAGAAATGCTGCAAAACAGTTCAAAGAGGCCACTGAACTAGAATCATGACAAGAACTGGCTTATTCTCTGAACTAGGGAAGTTTATGTTATACTTTTTCCAATAAAAAATGGCTTAATGGTAAAAAATTCATAAATACTATACCAACAAAAAGAAAACATTGGTTCTAGTTCAGTGGGCTCACAATATATGCTGAAAACCTCTGCCAGAATTTCAAAGTTCTGAAGATAATAGTTCCAAAGAAAAAGGTACACAAAGTTAGCAAATTTAACATTGGCGAGATAGGGCATTCCAACTCCCCTTAAGATCAGTATAAAAGGCAGTGTGTTCACAGAATTTCATTTAGATATGTATTAGTGATCCACACTGACTGACTCGTTTCACATTAAAGCGAGAGATGGCCGTCATGACCCACTGAACGTGCACACGACAGTAGTAAACGAAGATGAGCGCATCATCCCAACATAAAGATGCTGCTGTCCTACGCGGATTAAGTCTGATATGCGAGTGCGGGCGGTAAAGTAGAGAAAACGTGCAGAAACGCCGAGCACTGCAAACTTTCGGCACACTTGCCTCGCCAGCCCTACGCCTGAGAACTTCCGCGAACACGGCGGAGCGGAGGCGCCGGGTCTGCTGTTACAGCTGCGTTTACTGTCGCTCCTGTTGATCCCGCGCCTCGGAGTACGCTATGAAAATCGACAGCCGCCCACCCACTTCCGAGAAAAGCCATCTCATTGTTTCCGCAAAGCTGCTCAGCACTCGCGATTCTTAGAATGCATTCCGCCCACGCGCTCTGAAAGCCTTCGTTCTCCACTTTCCCGTCTTCTGGTCCTACTTTCTGTCGTGCCTCCATTTCTTCGTACACGTTTTGTAGGAGCAAGCGTCAGCGATCGCCCCCTTCCATAATGCGAAGTTCTCTCTCACTGGATGTAGTGGCTATGTTCCACGTACCGTTCAGTGACATAATTCCACTTAATGACATCGATTACGTGGAAGTTCCTTCATTATTACAAGGTCCCATATAGACGTGAGTGATACTTAGATCGTGAATGTCGCTATCAGAACATCTCAGAAGAACTCGTTGTGACAAAGACAATCCTGGCAGAATAATTCATAAATGCTTATATGGATATGGTATCCGTTCTTTCGGACATGTCCGAAAGAACAGACAACATTGATGACCTGCAGCCATCTAGAACGAAATTAGAATTTTATTAATACCGTCAGCTGCTCACGGGAGTTGATATGGATGAACGGGAACAGGTGAAAATGTGTGTCCCGACTGGGACTAGAACCGGGATCTCCTGCTTACATGGCAGACGCTCTATCTGTGTGAGCCACCGAGGGCAGAGAGGGTAGTGCGACTGCAGGGACTATCTCGCGCACGCCTCCCGCGAGACTCACATTCTCACCTCGTATGTTCACACACTACATTCGTAGTGTCCCACCCCAACACACTCATTACTCGTGGAAGACATTCTTACCAAGTCCCGTAAGAGTTCGGGGAATATATGTACATCCGCACAGAAGAAGGTCATGACCGGTATTGCCAGAACTATATACCTATATGGATATGGTGTCTGTTCCTTCGGACGGGATTTGGTAAGAATGTCTTCCACGAATAATGAATGTGTTGGGGTGGGACACTACGAATGTAGTGTGTGGACATACAAGGTGAGAATGTGAGTCTCGCGGGAGGTGTGCGCGAGATAGTCCCTGCAGTCACACTATTCTCTCTGCCCTCGGTGGCTCACATGGATAGAGCGTCTGCCATGTAAGCAGGGGATCCCGGTTTCGAGTCCCGGTCGGAGCACACATTTTCACGGGTCCCCGTTGATATATTTCAACGCCAGTGAGCGGCTGATGGGATTAATAAAATTCTAATTTAATTCATAAATGCCCCATTGCCCCATAGGAGTCAATCATTGTGGAAACGCATTTGGGGGAAGACCTTGTTAATCGTGATGGCGACTTTCCTTGACAAGCCATTGAACGCGGTACTTTCTTTAATGTATTCCAAAAGACAAAATTTAACGCCGACTCCCGTGTGTAGCACTGATTAGCTTTATTATTTTAACGACTAACTTTTAACTCGTTGGGCCCGCAGTTCGGCAGAGGATATGCTTGCAATATCACCATTAAGCATGCCCCTGCGCTCTTCAGATAGAGAAACATTAGACAGACACGGTAACTCGACTCACCTGCAGATGGCTGCCTGGTTGCCAGTCGAAATATCGTGACAAGATGTCTTCATCATACTGCAATCCTGATACATCATGGAGTTATTACATATTCTACCATATCGATTCTCAAAGGAGATGAGAATCTCTACAGGGTGTTTCACAGTTTCTATTACAGGTTTCTAGGGTTAGATGGATCTTTATACCGGGTGGTTGTAATTAAAGTGCAGTTACTCACGGAGGGCCACTGTGGGCTGTAATTATCAAATGGAAGCGAAAATTGGCAGAAATGTTAATGCGGTAATGTGGAACCGATTTCTTTTGGAAGAAAATTAATTCCAACTTTGGCCACAGCGTGAAAATCTGGTGGTACACAGTATCTCGTTCACGTCTCCGGTGCTCGATTGACTAAATTGTGTTAGCGGCGGTTAATAATAAAATCAACATTGTGCGTTTCTTACTTGTTTGGCCTTTCCTACCCGTGTCCCGTTCCTAATCCATTACATACGCAGACACTTCTTTATACACTACTGGTCATTAAAATTGTTACACCAAGAAGAAATGCAGATGATAAACGGTTATTCATTAGATATACTAGAACTGACATGTGATTACATTTTTACGCAATTTGGGTGCATAGATCCAGAGAAATCAGTACAAAGAACAACCACCTCTCGCCGTAATAACGCCCTTGATGCGTCTGGGCATTGAGTCAAACAGAGCTTGTATGGCGTGTACAGGTACAGCTGCCCTTGCAGCTTCAACACGATACCACAGTTCATCAAGAGTAGTGACTGGCGCATTATGACGAGCCAGTTGCTCGGCCACCATTGACCAGACGTTTTCAATTGGTGAGAGATATGGAGAATGTGCTGGCCAGGGCAGCAGTCGAACATTTTCTGTATCCAGAAAGGCCCGTACGGGACCTGCAACATGCGGTCGTGCATTATCCTGCTGAAATATAGGCTTTCGCAGGGATCGAATGAAGAGTTGAAGGGTAGAGCCACGGGTCGTAACACATATGAAATGTAACGTCCACTGTTCAAAGTGCCGTCAATGCAAACAACAAGTGACCGAGACGTGTAACCAATGGCACCCTATACCATCACGCCGGGTGATACGCCAGTATGGCGATGACGAATACATGCTTCCAATGTGCGTTCACCGCGATGTCGCCAAACACGGATGCGATCATCACGATGCTGTAAACAGAACCTGGGTTCATCCGAAAAAATGACGTTTTGCCATTCGTGCACCCAGGTTCGTCGTTGAGTACACCATTGCAGGCGCTCCTGTCTGTGATGTAGCGTCAAGGGTAACCGCAGCCATGGTCTCCGACCCGATAGTCCATGCTGCAGCAAACGTCGTCGAACTGTTCGTGCAGATGGTTGTTGTCTTGCAAACGTCCCCATCTGTTGACTCAGGGATCGAGACGTGGCTGCACGATTCGTTACAGCCATGCGGATAAGATGCCTGTCATCTCGCTGGACTGCTAGTGATACGAGGCCGTTGGGATCCAGCACGGCGTTCCGTATTACCCTCCTGAACCCACCGATTCCATATTCTGCTAACAGTCATTAGATCTCGACCAACGCGAGCAGCAATGTCGTGATACGATAAACCGCAATGGTGATAGGCTACAATCCAACCTTTATCAAAGTCGGAAACGTGATGGTACGCATTTCTCTTCCTTACACGAGGCATCAAAACAACGTTTCACCAGGCAATGCCGGTTAGAAACTTTCCTCATGTCAGCACGTTGTTGGTGTCGCCACCGGCGCCAACGTTGTGTGGATGCTCTGAAAAGCTAATCATTTACATATCACAGCATCTTCTTCCTGTCGGTTAAGTTTCGCGTCTGTAGCTCGTCAACTTCGTGGTGTAGCAACTTTAATGGCCAGTAGTGTATCTTTCTTGCGTTCACAGCGCTCGATTTGCACCTGTGGATCAAAATCTTAATTAATCTTTTCCAGAGTAAATAGGTTCCACATTAACCCATTATAATATCTACCAAGTTTCGCTGCCATAGAATAGTTGCAGTCCACAATGGACATCTATCAGCAACTGCACTACAACAGTAACCAACCGGCAGGTAGACCTTCGGTACGGAACCCATGTTTGGAAAAGTTCGTTTGGATGTAGAATAAGGGTCAAGACGCGATCACTTCCAAATCGCCTGCCGCTGTGACCGAGCGGTTCTTGGCGCTTCAATCCGGATCCACGCGGCTGCTATCGTCGCAGATTCGAATCCTGCCTCGGGCATGGATGTGTGTGATGTCCTTAGGTTAGTTAGGTTTACGTGGTTGTAAGTCTAGGGCACTGATGACCTCAGATGTTAAGACCCATAGTGCTTAGAGCCATTTTTGAACTTCCAAATCTTCTGCTTCACATGGCGGAGACAATGGGCTCCAACCTGTGTGCTCTCCAAGAGCTGCTCCACAGCAACCCTGCTGTTCGTTCTTTGGACAAAGTGTATCTGCGACGCATGCATTCATGCGTACAGCCCACGAATATATATATATATATATATATATATATATTCCTGATACAATGTTGCATTCGAATACGCGCATGTAATACCATATGGCGCTCCGGTAGGTATATGAAAATACGCGCGTATTCGAATGCAACAGTCTATCAAAATTTCAAAGAAACTGGTGAAGAAATATTGATTTTGAACAGACAGAGAATTACATTTTTATTTATATAAATTTTATTATTTAATTGTTGCGTTCCGTGGCATCTTGTGAGTCAAAGCTAGTTAGTCATGGAATTGTTTATATATATATAGCGCTCCTGCAGGTATATGAAAAACAGTCGATGCAACGCTGTGTTAAAATTTCAAAGGAATTAGGTGAAGAACTTCGGAGATTTAAGATTTTGAGCAAACGAACATTTATCATCCATATACAAAAAAACGTAAATTTTCGTTAGTTCAGAATCTTAAGTCTCCAGAAGTTCTTCACCGAGTGCTTCGAAAGTTTGGCACAACGTTGCATACGAGAGGGAGGGGGGGGGGGGGAAGAGGGAATTGATAGACTGGTGGGAAGAAATGAAGATAGACAGCGGAAAGGAGGATATGGAGGGGGAGGGAGGTGAGGGATATATCCAATTCACATACATATTGGAAACGTGTGTATTCTCTATTCTTTCTCTTCCATATAACCTGGCTGAGCCAGCCAGTAAAGAAATATGCTGGCAAAATATCGTGTTTTCCACTGTTTTATGTCACAATGTGTCCACAAAGGGTTGTCATGTGCGCTTAGCACTACTGACCCAGTAAGTCACTCTCACTTGCTGGTTTTCCAGGCTCGCATGTTAAGCTTCAAGTCTTTATTAACTAGTTCATACTTCAACATCAGTCAACCCACAGTCCCTTAATATTGAAAATATGTCCCGTCAAATTTAATTAGCTACGTTAACTCATTCATAATGACCTTCCCACCGAGGGCTCCCTGCGCTCCAAGCATAAATGAAGAAACACTGCATTCGCGGGAAAATTTCCAGCCCCAGTGAACGCTCTAATTAATTTACCACTGGAGGTGAGACTTGCGCCTCGTACGAGCGTTTGAGGCTGCGCGTCCGTATTTTCCCTCTCAGCTGCGGTACAGTTAACGTTAAAAAATATGAATGGGGGCGAGTTGAGCCGGTGAATTTATCGCACGGGATTTAATTACAGCCTCGTGGCGGTAAATAATGCTGCCATTCTGCGGACCCACAACGTAACAGGCGCCCGGTGTGTACGGCTCATGCTAACGAAGAGTCAGCGGCAAGCGGCGCGGGCTCTGCACTTACTCAGAGCCCAGGCGCCGAATCAGCAACGCAGCGACGTTCCGGCGCCAAGAATTCACGCCCGCTACTGTAATACTGCACTTAGTTCGGCAAAATCGTCGAATACCGAAGCGGACAGCTCTTAATTGTCGTCACTCTCTCCCGTCGAGCGGCAGTGTCAAAACATGGCGAGGCGAACGGGAAAATGTGTGTGTTCCAGCGCAAGACGTGCTAAACCGTGTGTAGTGATAAACACAAAACTCAAGGACGAAAGTAGCTTTGCCATATGTGAATCTGCCAAGTAACCCAGCGCGATGAAACTTGGGTCATACATACACTACTGGCCATTAAAATTGCGACGCCAAGAAGAAATGCAGATGATAAACGGGTGTTCATTGGCCAAATATATTATACTAGAACTGACATATGATTACATTTTCACGCAATTTGGGTGCATAGATCCTGAGAGTAGATCACATAACTAATGGGAGGTATTGAATAGAATTGGGGAGAAGAGGAGTTTGTGGCACAACTTGACAAGAAGAAGGGACCGGTTGGTAGGACATGTTCTGAGGCATCAAGGGATCACAAATTTAGCATTGGAGCTCAGCGTGGAGGGTAAAAATCGTAGAGGGAGACCAATAGATGAATACACTAAGCAGATTCAGAAGGATGTAAATTGCAGTAACTACTGGGAGATCAAGAAGCTTGCACAGGATAGAGTAGCATGGAGAGATGCATCAAACCAGTCTCAGGACTGAAGACCACAACAACAACAAAAACAAATCCAGAGAAATCAGTACCCAGAACAACCACCTCTGGCCGTAATAACGGCCTTGATGCGTCTGGGCATTGAGTCAAACAGAGCTTGGATGGCGTGTACAGGTACAGCTGCCCATCCAACTTCAACACGATACCACTGTTCATCAAGAGTAGTGACTGGCGCATTGTGACGAGCCAGTTGTTCGGCCACCATTGACCAGACGTTTTCAGTTGGTGAGAGATCTGGAGAATGTGCTGGCCAGGGCAGCAGTCGAACATTTTCTGTATCCAGACAGGCCCGTACGGGACCTACAACATGCGGTAGTGCATTATCCTGCTGAAATGTAGGCTTTCGCAGGGATCGAATGAAGAGTTGAAGGGTAGAGCCACGGGTCGTAACACATATGAAATGTAACGTCCACTGTTCAAAGTGCCGTCAATGCGAACAACAGGTGACCGAGACGTGTAACCAATGGCACCCTATACCATCACGCCGGGTGATACGCCAGTATGGCGATGACGAATACACGTTTCCAATGTGCGTTCACCGCGATGTCGCCAAAGACGGATGCCACCATCATGATGCTGTAAACATAACCTGGATTCATCCGAAAAAATGACGTTTTGCCATTCGCGCACCCGGGTTCGTCGTTGAGTGCACCATCGCGGGCGCTCCCGTCTGTGCTGCTGCGTCAAGGGTAACCGCAGCCATGGTCTCCGAGCTGATAGTCCATGCTGCTGAAACGTCGTCGAACTGTTCGTGCAGATGGTTGTTGTCTTGCAAACGTCCCCATCTGTTGACTTACGGATCTAGACGTGGCTGCACAATCCGTTACAGCCATGCGGATAGAATGCCTGTCATCTCGACTGCTAGTGATACGAGGCCGTCGGGATCCAGCACAGTGTTCCATATTACACTCCTGAACCCACCAATTCCATATTCTGCTAACAGTCATTGGATCTCGACCAAAGCGAGCAGCAATGTCGCGATACGATAAGCCGCAATCGCGATTGGCTTCAATCCGACCTTTGTCAAAGTCGGAAACGTGATGTTACGCATTTTACTCCTTACACGAGGCATCACAACGACGTTTCACCAGCCAACGCCGGTCAACTGCTGTTTGTGAATGATAAATCGGTTGGAAACTTCCCTCATGTCAGCACGTTGTTGGTGTCGCCACCGGCGCCAACCTTGTGTGAATGCTCTGAAAAGCTAATCATTTGCATACCACAGCATCTTCTTCCTGTCGGTTAGATTTCGCGTCTGTAGCACGTCATCTTCTTGGTGTAGCAATTTTAATGGTCAGTAGTGTACTTTTATACACCAACTTATAACTAAATGTTCCAAGTAATTTCACAAAAATTTCATTCTCCTCCTGCAAAAATAAGAAAAATGGGAGAAGACTGTGCAAAACTTTCTGAACGCCCTGTGTAATTATTGCCTTTGAATAGAATTGTCATTTCTGTCCGTCTCATTGTGTATTTCTTTCAGTTACCTTATGTACTATACTGCAGCATTTCATTCTACGTGCGGTCCAAGTTTCACCGAGATATCTGACTTGACAGAGATAGATAATGCGAAAGTTACTTTCCACCTAAAGTTTCGCTCACCAGTGTATTTAGTGGGCGTTTTAACGCGTAGCAGGTGTGCGGTGCTGCTTACTGAGCCCACGTCGGAGTGCGCGTGCTGCAGGTGTCTATCCGGCCGCGGCCAGGGCGTTCAATTATTAACGCTGCGTGTGAAACAGCCTCGTTGCGTGGGCGTGCGCCGAGCTAAAAACGCTCTAATATAAAGCCCCCCCCCCCCTCCAGAATGACGCATGCGTTCTGCAGAGAGGCTGCCCCAGTAAGATATCGACTTAAAAAGGAAGGTAGGAGTTGCTAAGCAGTGGTTTTTTACTTAACAGTTTATCGGATGTTTAACGCAAACATCCTTCATATTTTATCATAGAGATAAATCTTGTTGATCGTGTCATAGCTGCGTTTTACATCATTTAATTTTGACCTAAACTGCATAGCTTCCCTTCTAACTTTTAAACATACACTGACGTGACAAACATCATGGAATAGTGATATGCACATGTAAATATGACGGTAGTATCGCGTGAACAAGGTATAAAACTGTAGGGCATTGGCGCAGCTCTTATTTGTACTGAAGTGATTCATGTGAAATAGTTGCCGACGTGATTGTGGTCGCACGACGGGAATTAAGACCTCGAACACGGAATTGTAGTAGAAGCTATACGCATGGAACATTCAATTTCGGAAATCATTAGGGAATTCAATATTCAGAGATCTACAGTATCAGGTGTGTGCCAAGATTAACCAAATTTCAGACATTACCTCTCACCACACACAATGCAGTGTCCGACGGTCTTTACTTAACGACCGAGGGCAGCGGCGTTTGCGTAGAGGTTGTAAGTAGGCTGTTCAGGTTTTTATGTTGGTAATGCCACGCAGTGCTGTGTATGAAAATCGCTGACTGCGCTGTGTGCAGTCTGTGGCTGGTTGGACTCATTGTTGGAACATTCGCTTGTGTAGTGTTGGGCTGTTGAATGTGAACAGCGCGTAGCGTCGTGGAGTTCGATGTGAGCTGCCAGCAGTGGTGGATGTGGGGAGAGAGATTCGAGAGTTTTGAGAGGTTACTATAAGCGGACGATCTGGACGTGTGTCTGCCAGAAAAAGGAAGTTTGTAAAGATGAATGTCATGAATTGATAGATAGATATATATATATATGTATATATATGATGAGTTTTGAACGCTTTGTTTGTTCTCTATCAAAATCTTTCATTTGCTAACTATGCCTGTCAGTAGTTAGTGCCTTCAGTAGTTAAAATCTTTTATTTAGCTGGCAATATTGGCGCTCGCTTTATTGCAGTAGTTCGAGTAACGAAGATTTTTGTGAGGTAAGCGATTCATGAAAGGTATATCTTATTGTTAGTCAGGGCCATTCTTTTGTAGGGATTATTGAAAGACAGTTTGCGTTGCGCTAAAAATATTGTGTGTCAGTTTAGTGATGATCAGAATAAGGAAACAGAGAAACGTCTGAGTACGTTCAGTTTTTATAAGAATATGCAGCCTACAGTTGCAGGTTAACTTTATCGTTTACCTAGGTTTCAACTTTAGTAATAACGTCTTCTTCAGAACATAAAATATTATTTAAATGTTTGTCAAAACAAGTCATGTCCTAAGTCAACTTTGTAAAACTTGATGCATAACCATAAGGTTTTGTCACTTCTATTAAACCAGCTGTAGCAAATTCACTTTTAAGCCCGTTGTATGGGCCTCGTCGTGTGACTAGAGCCTATTCGCTGTTGAGCGGTTTTATTTGAGTTTTAGTGAGACGAAATCAGACAGATGCACTATGTACCCCACTCCACATACCGTACAACAGTCTGCGGAGCAAAGACGTAGCTGTAAGTTTTTCTATGATTTACGAAACGTAATAGAGTCACTAAAGTCTGCGTTGTCTAACTCCCAAATATTCGTTATCGTCAACATAAACAACAACATGTTGGGCCTTGTATGTGCGGGAGTGCGTGTGTGGGCGCGAGCTATACTGGCAGCCGCACGCTGCAACACGGCCTCACTTCCGTCGCCGCCTATTTATAAAAGCGTCTTGAAGCGGCCCTGTTTCTGTCCACAGTTTGTTCACAAAGCGCCGGCCTTCATCATTCACGCATCTCGCACCGTTGCATCTCCGTAACGAAGAGCACCTTCAGCGAAATGCTGCTCTGGGTTTCGTGTAATTAGTATTATCCTTCGGCACAAAACCTGTCGAGGCTGTACTGTTAACACTGGAGATGTGACCAATACATATTAAAGTACGATACAGACCAGCTTGATGCTGGTTAAGTCGAAGCAGACTCGACCAAGTGCAAGTGATTACCCGGGTAAACATCAATAACAAAAGCAGACCCTGGGCCTGGAGAACAGATGAATGGCAGTGCACTTGGAACGATTGTACTACCGCTAGGACGAGCGTACAATTTCTTCCTTGCTGTCAAAGACAGGCTTAGATAGGGCATGGATACCTCAACTAAGGGGATAGTGCACTGCATTACAGGACTGGACTTACGCAGAGTAGAGAGACGGACAGCAACTCACTGCGATTGCGCAGATATAAGGACGCTTGGGAAGTGAAACATCGAAGATAAATAGTTTGGACGAGAAGAGAATAGAAGCTTTTGAAATGTGGTGCTACAGAAGAATGCTGAAGATTAGATGGGTAGATCACATAACTAATGAGGAGGTACTGAATCGAATTGGGGAGAAGAGGAGTTTGTGGCACAACTTGACTAGAAGAGGGGATCGGTTGGTAGGACATGTTCTGAGGCATCAAGGGATCACCAATTTAGTATTGGAGGGCAGCGTGGAGGGTAAAAATCGTAGAGGGACAACAAGAGATGAATACACTAAGCAGGTTCAGAAGGATGTAGGCTGCAGTACGTACTGGGAGATGAAGCAGCTTGCACAGGCTATAGTAACATGGAGAGCTGCATCAAACCAGTCTCAGGACTGAAGACCACAACAACAACAACAAGGATGCTTGAACGTGTGGTGGTTCATTGTAATTTACACCAGGAAGAAAGAGGGTACGGAGTGGATAATTTGAACTGGGTGAGAGTTGGTCGAGATATCGAATTGTGGAAGTTGCTTAATTCTGCTTCCAGTAGAATATCAAGAGCGCAGTAGTACCAGTTTTACAATAGAGAACATAGGGATGTTGAGCCGAAGTATGGGCAATATACTTGGTAACCGGATGGGTCGAACTCAAACAGGTTTGGAGAGTATCCGCACAAGAACAACAGCAGCAGCATAACCAGCTCGAGAAGGAATTCAACAATGAGGAAGGCTCATGGGACATTCCAAGTTAGGGCGGAGATGATGATGATGATGATGATGTTGATAGTCGGAATGGAATTACGATGAGCAGGCTAATTACTGATTTAATTTGCTCTGTTCGAAAACGCAACTGTTTAAATTGCACTTTAAACATTTTGGACATAGGATCTCCCATGCTAATAGCAAGGCTAGAACGTTGCCGAGAAAAGCAGTTGCAGTAGTTTAGTGCAAGGTTAAACATAGATGCAGAGAACTGCACGAACAGCAATCTTGGAAAGATATCCTGGAACATCGTTGCTCCATCTACCAACGCAGGCCGGTGTGGCAGTAGCAGCTGGTCAGAGTTGTGCACGAGCTCAAACTGACAATCAGAAACCTTACACAGTACAGTAACGGTTGTGAATTGACTTGTTCGTTGTCAGAATTGCAACTGCCTATTGTATGGTGAGCAGGTGCTATTCAAACAAGTCAGAAGTGGTAAATGATGCAATGATATCTTGTATGTCTTTCCGTACATGTCACAATATCCGAGCAGTGGGCCATAATTCATTCTTTGATCGAAGTTTGCTTTCTAGGGTACTAGTTGCTATGCAACGCCGTATACTTCGCTTTTGTCGTACGCAAAACACCCTGTTCATAAAAACGGAGGGATATTTATACCAGCAATTATTTTGTAAGGAATTCCAGTAAAGCATTACTAGCTACTTAAATATTCACTTTTTATTTCCTTTAGACAAAATCACAGAACATAAACAATAATAATTACTGGATTCGGTCACACATTGGCCATCTTCAGAATGTACGAATGAAAAAGGGAATAAAATCCACATTAAAATTTTTAAATATTCTTAATTTTTACATTTGTAGCTCATAAGTTAGGTAAATTAAAAAAATCTCATAACATGCAGTGTTGTTACAGTCAATTTCAGCCTTGCTTTTAAGTTCTTTTAGTTTTATGAACGAAAACATACAAGACACTGGTATAACATTTTATAAGACCGTTTTCCGATTGCTACGTCATTGCCAGGTACAAAGATAAAAATGTGTGGCTCTGAAATTTTGAAGGATCAAAGATTTTAAACTACTGCATTGCAGATATCTTGGTTCCAAAGATGACAGTTGTTAATGTTTGGTTTAGTATTAAAACTAGAGGAATTATTTCAGTGAATATGTTATGAAAATTTATTGAAATTAATAAAATATGTGACAAATTAGATAATGAAATGTATAACAAATTACAACAATTGTTCTTCAGAAGAAATTAAATTGAACAATTAACTTTGGTGATATGTTCAAAAGGAGTGGCCGAACGAAATAATCTTACGTTTAACAGATGCCATTTTACAAACAAGTAAGATATACGAATGAGATTGACCAGGTAAGTGAACCAGCAGTGGTTGTATTTTCTCCCGAGAAAAGTGATAACCTTTCCGTTCGCCTGTTTACGCAGAGTTTGCAACTAGTACTGGGAGAAATATTAAAGATTAAGATTCTAATGTAGAATTTTTCTAGTTTCTATCTTTGCAGATTCTGCAGATGGCCGATGTATGGCAGACAGCGGTGACGATTGTAATCATGTTCACAGGCTCTTTTGTTGTTGTCGCTGGTGCTGCTGCTGCCGTCGTCTTCAGTCCCGAAGGATGTCAGTCACTTTTTTCCTTTGATAGATTGTAGCTTTCTCCAGTTAAATACATTCGATAAGAGTTACATATATTCAGGGACTTTACATGGAACTCTTTTACATTCTTCGTCTGTCTTAGACTCTAAAAACGCTGGTAGTGTATGCTCGTATAAGATCAGTTTTAATGAAGAGCTGGTTTTCTGATGAGGTGTAGTGTAATACTAAAAGTTAAGTCTTGTCTCAGTCGACGAATGTTTGATCTAATAACGTTACACGTTGCATTGTGGAGTCTTCACAGAACTTGCATGGATAATACTCAATAAAAGTTAAATAGGAGGAAATACTAACAATTACTTATAAGTACCTGCCCGACGATGGAAACATTCACACACTCTTAAATCCAATAAAGGCTTGAAATTTACGTTTCAGATACATAGAATTTATGATGTTGTAAGATACTGTAGGACGACATGATTCTAAGAGATAAGATCAAAGTGTGTGTTGTTTACAGACGTCAGCTTGAAACCATAACTAAATTTAGCATTACAGAAACTGCCCTCATGTATATAGGATTTTATGAGAGCATGCACTGAAGTTCGTCAGTTACATTAAGTTATCTGCACGTTTGCCTTCACAGAGTGCTACACATCTCGAAGGAGATGTAACGCCAGTATCCGCGTACTCAACCACAGTCACTCGTCTTCACGTAGATTCAGTAGGTTATGAGCTCATTAATTCTATTCCAAAAATAGAGGCATCATAGTTTCCAGTTGATATGTAGTATTCCAATTACTGTGTTCTAGCAGATTAAGTCACGTGGAATCAGGTAAGGATGTTTTACCAGTAGTAGAAACTTCTTTTGGCTACTTTCTCACGTCGTTGACCCGAAGCTGTACTCCAAGAAAATTTGAACCACACGTCAGAAAATGTTTCCATATTAAGAAACAATAACAGCTGACAGAGTGACAGAAAAAACTGACAGCTATCTGTTTATTCGCTACTTACGACTTAGCGTGCTATTATACAGTCTATACGTTATATCTGCTGCAGTTTCAACTCGTGACGCCGTGAAATTCCTCATATTGTTAAAAGAAAATTTCTGTAGATGGCCAAAGCATTCCCAGTGGAACGAAAGGTGCAGGTCGAACATCACAATAGTTACTAATATTTTGGGTTAGACTTTACCGTGAGTTATGTGTATCGATTGAAACTACGAGTTTACTGTAACCCATTACAGTTTTTTTTTATTTCTGAAGATTTCAACATCAGGTGAATTTATGTCAATTAGTAAGAAATGTATGTGTCGTATGTACTATTTTTTCCTAACCAGTGGTATTGTCTGTTAGCAGAAGAAAAAAATACGGAGTAGATACTTTGACGCTTCTATCTGCGGGTCATAAGCAGTCGTTTATCCGTTTTGAGATTTTTTGTTTATTTCACTGCGGTGGCGAAGGGATTGTTGCCGCAGATGATGCTCTATTTACTGACCACAGCCTTGACATACCGGTCGAAAATAGCGCCTCTCTAATAGCTGAGTGGCGAATCCTGGCTGTCAACGACCCAATTGTTTCAGGAAGACAACGATTCGACTGAGCTCCTACTTTCTATTGCCTTCTGTGCTGTAAGGGGAAGACAAAGGTTTGCTTCTGATGAAATCTTATTAGATAGATAATCATGGAATAGTTTCATAAATACTCTGCGCTGGTAAAGTGCAGGAAAAGTTACACGTAAGTCCGGATAAAGAGAGGGTAACACACTATGGAAGTTATTCAGGTTTATTATAGTTGCGCTATTCAAACCGACATTCAGACAGGTTCACCATACGACAATCGCAGCTAGAGGAAGAGACAGAACGGTATACGAACGGAAATCATAGAAGACTCTGTCAAACAGAGATTAGAAACGATAAAATTAATGCAGCGTTTTTTTCGGAACAAGAGAGTTGCCGGGAGGGAAGGAGAGAGAGAGACAGAGAGGAAGCGATGGGCTCTATAATGAGAAGATTTCTTTGTGCATTCAGTCTATTTGGAGCGCGGTATTTTAGACAGGTATGCCGAGACTGTGTTAATAGGCAGGCCTACGGTATCCAGGAAGCGTAACTGTCCAACGTACAACACACTTCTCACACTTTAAGAAATTGCGTAGTTCGGAAGCTACACACGAACTGTATTTTCAACAACACACACACACACACACACACACACACACACACACACAGACTGCTATACGCACGAGTCAGATTTTTGGCCTAGACCTAACTACTTTTGCGTACTCATTCAGCAGCTGGCTACCATTCATTTTGTTATGCTACGTGTAACAGTTGTTTAAGAATAAATTTCGGCTCTATTTTCGCTCTGCCTTAATTAACCTCTGAGAGGTTTCATTGTGGCAGTTACAAGGCACAGTTGTCAGAAACGCGATGTTATCGCAGGTTGAAACGGTAACAAACTGGGGAAAAAGAGAGAGGGTAAACTCTGTTGATGTTGAAGGACTGTGTTTAAACTTTTTTTTAAGATAATGTACACGACTAGGAAAAAAATTCCAGCTTCATAAATTGAGATAGAAGTGTCGCCTCCCTCTGCTCTGAAAACAATATCGTGAGACAAGTAGAAAACTACTCGTATAGTAGCACTCAGTACAGCTCTCTAGTAAATTTGCTTTTCTGGTAATATGACGAAGATACCAAGTCGCTTAGCGTTAGACAACCAACGACGCACTCAATTCAATCTTCGCCACACGTTAATGTCACTAAACATTTAAGTTATTAAAATAAGGAATTTCGTTGCGTGAAAGTCTCACCAGTTTTGGGAATTTCGGAGACAATGGGATCTAGCATATAGAAATAGATTTTCCTTCTGCCTCAGCTTACTTAGTACTGTCTTGTTATCAATTTGCTTTGAAATTTAATATTAGCATATATCTCCATTTTGACAACTTTTACCTTTTTTATTTTTTGCATGAATGCAATGCAACCATACTCTTAACATTAAGGCTTTCTACAGTAGGAGGAAGCACATCAGAACGGAGAGTAGATGCTCTAACAAAGAATGTAGCGTCGTTCTTTGTGTCCTTCAGTGTTTTTCTTGTATTACCACACCAAAATTAAATACACTTTGATAATTTAAAATATAAAATTTTCTCCCTTCCCGATACCTACATTGTTGGCCCGATTTTGCGTGAACTAAAGTACAAAATAATAATTGTACTACACAAGAAAGCAAGCACGTAAACCATTCTTCTACCCGATTGTCTTGCTTTATTGTGCCAACTATATCGTCTATCTTGTAATCGTTTTCTTATCGCATCTACTTATTTTTCAATGTCGCTTAGAAACAACCCAGAATAAAGCCAGTTCACATCCAAGTATCGAGAGAGAAAAGGGCAGTCAGTGTTTAAAGTGTTAATTACGTATGCGAGTCTGTTGCTTGCAGCAGGGTGACTCACGTCTCAGCAAGGTGGTGTTAAGCGTGGCGTCAGGCTTCAGAGTAAGTGGCAAGTTTCACACAAGTTACTCGTTGCGGAATCTTCAACCATGGCTTCCAAGCTGGTCAGAATAGCTCAGGAAGTAAACAGACGCCTCACTCCTCGTTCAAGACACATCAGAGCTGCGTCGAATCCAGATAGTGTGACCACAAACATAGGGCAATACAACATGAATCTAGCGATTACAAACCTCTATAATTATTTATTTTGTAGCGATAAATAGATAGAAGTTACAGCGAATGAAAAGCAAGCCCCATACTTCGATCCCTGCGCAAGCTAAATGAATCGTAAGCTGGCGCATGCGCGGTGATACGTAAGTGAAAAATTTCGTGTCGTAAGTGAAAATGTCACAGCCCGTAAAAACTATTTTTAGTATGTTAGAATTTATTAAATGTCGGTCTGCCATCGAAATTCAGAGTAGAGTTCGTCAACGACGCAATCAAGCACCTCCAAACGTTAGCAACATTCGAAGTTGCATCGGCAGTTTCAAGACAAGACGTTTCTGTAAAGGAAAACCTAACGGCCGGCCACGGGTATCCTCACAGAACACTTAAAAAATTCGCTTTTCGTTCCAACACAGTCCACAGAAATCGACGTACAAAGCCAGTAGAGAGATACAAAAGTCACAAACAACAGTTTGGCGATTTCTCAAAATGAAGCTGAAGACGAAACCGTACGTAACTCAAACGTCACAGAAATTGAAACAGGAAAATTATGTCTTATGTATGAATTATGTTCCGACAATTCTGGGAGCCACAGAAGAAGAATCAAGTGCAGCACGCATTACTTTAAGCGCTGAGGTAACTTCGCGTATGTGGCTCCCTTTCCGTACACAGTTCCAGAATTCAGAATGCTCATTTCCAATGCGTTCGCTTCGTTGATTCCACGTATGTTTTAGTGTATACTTTGAAATCAGTTATCGCTTGGACCTTTTACTGTTACTGAGGGAGTCGTATAGAAAACACATAGAAAAAATATTGAAGTTTACATTCTCTGTAACTGTTATCGATGAGTCGCTGAACGTGAAGTAGATATAGCCGTTCGTAGCAGACATTTTCAATTTTAACTGTGCTGCATTAAGCATCGGTATCAACTGGATCATCACAGTCACATTCGGCAATGTGTTCTGAAACAGAAAAAGCTGTATGTTTTAATAACAGCAAATAAATATTTCCAAAATATTTTTACTGGATGGAAGGAAGAAAAGGACGATCAGGGTTTTACATCTCGTGGCACACGAGTGTATTACAGATGACGTACAAGCGTGAAAGGGGCAAGGACGTGGAAAGAAATTCCCCTTTTCCTCCCATCGCGGCAAGCGCTTCATTCGATTTGGGAAAATCTAAATCTGGATTTCCAGGTAGTGGTGTGAATTCCCTCCCCTTCAAAATATGGAAACTAGTTTCAGATCGTCTGAGCTACTCGTCCAAAACGTACTTAAGCTGATCTGTTAAACAAGTGACCGCCTAATTAATGATCGGGGAATGGAACAATGAGTGTATTTACACATCCTTGGTTTTTTGTATGGTTTGTTCATAACTATCTGGATCTGATACTCATTTGTACAGAATTATTTGTAAAAAAAATACTGTATACACCTAGTTTAGAGTACAAGCCTGGTTCCTGAAATTCTGTTAAGTATGAAATGTCAGTAGATAATAGAGTACACTTTTGTACTGCATTTATAATATTCAATGTGGAATCTACGTCCCATACTTTCTTAATGGGTTGTGGACGACTATGGTTTCTTCTTCTAATGCAGGAATACAAGTTCTTTGCAATTTGTGTAGAAACGAGAAATAAACTATACAAAGGCGGATATTGTTCAGCATTGCGAATAAGCCTTGTCAAGGATGCGGGAGGTACACCGTAGGAAATGACTTTCGATCGTGAGAGAGCACACCTATTACAGGGTATGTTTTATTCAAGATACGCGTGGGATTGCAGGCTTTTGTATTACGTTCCGCTTAAACATTTACTTGGGAAACAGTTTGTCGCTGGCCGTTCTATTAAAGCGGTGGGCGGTTTTGAGAGAGAGTTCGTTGCAGACCCCGCTAGCTGCGTTTTTACACAGTTACCATGAAACAATAAAGCTGCTACCTGTTACTTGAGCGACTCATGAAGTAATGAGTGCTATCGACAGGGGATGTCAAATTGATTCCATGTTTTTAGATTTCCAGAAGACTTTCGACACCGTACCTCACAAGCGCCTTCTAACCAAACTGCGTGCCTATGGAATATCGCCTCAGTTGTGCGACTGGATTCGTGATTTCCTGTCAGAAAGATCACAGTTCGTAGTAACAGTCGGAAAGTCATCGAGTAAAACATACAGACAATATTAGTAGCCGTCTTAGATTGTTTGCAGATGATGGTACCATTTACCGTCTTGTAAAGTCATCAGATGACCAAAACGAATTGCAAAATGATTTAGATAAGATATCTCTATGGTGCGAAAAGTGGCAGTTGACGCTGAATAAAGAAAGTGTGAAGTTATTCACATGAGTACTAAAAGAAATCCGCTAAATTTCGATTACGCGATAAGGCTGTACATTCAACTACAGGGTGTTTCAAAAATGACCGGTATATTTGAAACGGCAATAAAAACTAAACGAGCAGCGATAGAAATACACCGTTTGTTGCAATATGCTTGGGACAACAGTACATTTTCAGGCGGACAAACTTTCGAAATTACAGTAGTTACAATTTTCAACAACAGATGGCGCTGCTAGTGATGTGAAAGATATAGAAGACAATGCAGTCTGTGGGTGCGCCATTCTGTACGTCGTCTTTCTGCTGTAAGCGTGTGCTGTTCACAACGTGCAAGTGTGCTGTGGACAACATGGTTTATTCCTTAGAACAGAGGATTTTTCTGGTGTTGGAATTCCACCGCCTAGAACACAGTGTTGTTGCAACAAGACGAAGTTTTCAACGGAGGTTTAATGTAACCAAAGGACCGAAAAGCGATACAATAAAGGATCTGTTTGAAAAATTTCAACGGACTGGGAACGTGACGGATGAACGTGCTGGAAAGGTAGGGCGACCGCATACGGCAACCACAGAGGGCAACGCGCAGCTAGTGCAGCAGGTGATCCAACAGCGGCCTCGGGTTTCCGTTCGCCGTGTTGCAGCTGTGGTCCAAATGACGCCAACGTCCACGTATCGTCTCATGCGCCAGAGTTTACACCTCTATCCATACAAAATTCAAACGTGGCAACCCCTCAGCGCCGCTACCATTGCTGCACGAGAGACATTCGCTAACGATATAGTGCACAGGATTGATGACGGCGATATGCATGTGGGCAGCATTTGGTTTACTGACGAAGCTTATTTTTACCTGGATGGCTTCTTCAATAAACAGAACTGGCGCATATGGGGAACCGAAAAGCCCCATGTTGCAGTCCCATCGTCCCTGCATCCTCAAAAAGTACTGGTCTGGGCCGCCATTTCTTCCAAAGGCATCATTGGCCCATTTTTCAGATCCGAAACGATTACTGCATCACGCTATCTGGACATTCTTCGTGAATTTGTGGCGGTACAAACTGCCTTAGACGACACTCCGAACACCTCGTGGTTTATGCAAGATGGTGCCCGGCCACATCGCACGGCCGACGTCTTTAATTTCCTGAATGAATATTTCGATGATCGTGTGATTGCTTTGGGCTATCCGAAACATACAGGAGGCGGCGTGGATTGGCCTCCCTATTCGCCAGACATGAACCCCTGTGACTTCTTTCTGTGGGGATACTTGAAAGACCAGATGTACCGCCAGAATCCAGAAACAATTGAACAGCTGAAGCAGTACATCTCATTTGCATGTGAAGTCATTCCGCCAGACACGTTGTCAAAGGTTTCGGGTAATTTCATTCAGAGACTACGCCATATTATTGCTACGCATGGTGGATATGTGGAAAATATCGTACTATAGAGTTTCCCAGACCGCAGCGCCATCTGTTGTTGACAATTGTAACTACTGTAATTTCGAAAGTTTGTCTGCCTGAAAATGTACTGTTGTCCCAAGCATATTGCAACAAACGGTGTATTTCTATCGCTGCTCGTTTAGTTTTTATTACCGTTTCAAATATACCGGTCATTTTTGAAACACCCTGTAAATACTTAGGGATTACAATTACAAATAACCTAAATTGGAACGATCACATAGATAATGTTGTGGGTAGAGCAAACCAAAGACTGCGTTTCATTAGCAGAACGCTTAGAGGGTGCAACAGGTATACCAAAGAGACTGCTTACACCGCGCTTGTCCGCCCTATTTTCGAGTATTGCTGTGCGATGTGGGATCCGCATTAGGTGGGACTGACGGGTGACATCGAAGAGGTACAAAAAAGGGCGGCTCGTTTTGTATTATCGCGAAATAGAGGAGATAGTGCCACAGACATGATACATGAATTGGAATGGCAATCATTAAAACAAAGGCGTTTTCGTTGCGACGGGATCTTCTCATGAAATTTCAATCACCAGTTTTTTCATCCGATTGTCTAAACATTCTGTTGGCACCCACCTATGTAGGGAGGAATGATCATCACGATAAAATGAGAGAAATCAGAGCTCGCACAGAAAAATTTAGGTGCTTGTTTTTTCCTCACGCTGTTCCAGAATGGAACGGTAGAGAGACAGCTTGAAGGTGGTTCATTGAACGCTCTGATGGGCACTTGATTGTGAATAACAGAGTAATCAAGTACATGTAGGTGTAGACTCTAATAGTAATTTTATTTAAAGCTCCAAAAATTTGATGGAAAAGAACTACAGTGTGTGCACTACCATTTATAAGTTGAGCTCCTCTTCAAAATTGTCACGTTGAATGTGGCGGTAGTCAGGAGTTAGAATACATCACATTTTTGTGCTAACTGTATTCGTGCTATACATGTGAAGCAATACGTCGACTCACTCTGTTATTAAACGCTAAACGATGCACACAAAATAGTACTATGCGCTCATCGTTTTCTTTCAGTAGCAAATTACACTGAGGGACAAAGGTCATGGGTTAGCGATACGCACATACCCACACGACAGCAGTATCGCTTACACTAGATGTAAAAGGACAGTGCATTGGCGGAGCTCTCATTTGCTCTCAGGTGACTCGCGTGTAAAGCTTTCCGAAGTGGTTATGGCCACACGACGGGGGTTGATAGACTTTGAACGTGGAATGGTAGTTGGAGCTAGACGCATGGGGCATTCTGCGTTAGAGAATTAAGTATTTCGGGGTCCACAGTGTCAAGAGTGTAACGAGAATATGAAATTTAAGGCATTACTTCTCACCACAAAAACGCAGTGGCCGACGGCCTTCACTTAAAGACCGAGAGAGCAACGGAGTTTGCGTAGCGTTGTCAGTGCTACTACTGCGTGACATAACCGTAGAAATCAATGTGGGACGTACGACGAATGTATCCGTTAGGATAATGGGGGAAAATCTGGGGCTACTCAGCTATGGCAGGAGACGACTGACGCGAGAGCCTTTGCCAACAGCACGTCACCTGCAGCGCCTCTCTTGAAGTCCTATTCTATATCGTTCGTATCGGTCGGTTGCGTAGGTTAGTCTCGGCAGTGACTTCGTTTTCGGTTCGGTAGCCAGAGTTGCTGTTTTGCACGCTACTCAGGCCGATTAACGATTGTCCATTGTACCGAGAGGTGGTGAGGTGTCTGTAAGGCGATTCATTCGGTTTGGTGCGCTTCAATTGCCGATATAATTTGTTATTTTAGAAATATTGCACGAGTTTTAGTTTTGGATTTAGTGATTAGGTTTTTTTGAAGAACCACTGGGATGCATCTGAGTGGAAAGTGTCTTCATAAGTGTTTTTATGCATGCATTTCACTCGAAAATCGTGGAAGTGGACGTGGTGCACACAGTACTCTTAAGAAGGAGGCAAGTGCGACGAAGGCGGGCAAGGTGGCTTGAGGAAATGCCATGCGATTTGTCAACGTAATCTGAAGGACGTGACGAAACCCTTTGAAATGCACATGAGCAGCTTTGTGGTGAGACAGTGACTGCAGGGGGGGTAGCCCGTAATTTGCTTGATGACCTGCAGTCGTATGTGAGATGCCATCAAAGAGTTGCAGGCATCCATTTGCACTTGAAGGTACATTTGTTTAGCAAGTCCTGAAACGACTACATCAGTTGTACAGTTCTTATCAGTAATCAGATGCAATGGTTATTTTTTTTTGTTCTAGGTTTTGAGAATTCCTAACATCTTGGGGCATGGGTTTGATCAAAATTGGCAATTCAGCTGCTATGAGACAGCCAAGCATCTCAAACTTCATTGACGAGGTTGTGAGAGCTCTCGACTGTGATCTAATGGCTACAATTTCCACCAGAGGTTGTTATTCTAAGGAAGGCCAGACATAATAGTAGAAACTGGTCAATAATAAAGTGTCGTACTGCAGGTCTTGTCAGATAAGGTATAAATAAACAACAGATGCACAATGGTAATATGTAGAGCCATTTCAGTGTCACTGGGATGTGAACGTGCTAACATTCTCATTTTTTTCCACCATTTCCATTGATATCCTAACACACTTTTCGAAAACGATAATGGGAGTAGCTTCTGGTAGTAGCTTGTCTGGTAGTGTGTCAGTTGGCTGCTACCAGTGTGGGATGCTGTGCGCACTGCAATGCGCCATGGTTCAAACGGCTCTGAGCACTATGGGACTTAACTTCTGAGGTCATCAGTCCCCTAGAACTTAGAACTATTTAAACCCAAATAACCTAAGGACATCACACACATCCATGCCCGAGGCAGGATTCGAACATGCGACCGTAGCGGTCACGCGGTTCCAGACTGACGCGCCTAGAACCGCACGGCCACACTAGCCGGCGATGCGCCATGCTGGGTGCGCAGTTGTCAGATGAGCATGCCCACAGCTGTGGTCACTTGTCTCCGATTGGATGTCGTGAGGAGAGGAGGCAACATGGCACGGGGCCCCACCTCGGCAGCCATTCTGATTCTCTACCAAACGGCTTCCAGGATTGCACGGGGACTCGGCTGTGGTAACCCTACCGTTAGGTGCACTCACCTACTGAACCGATTGGCAGAGCAAGCGAACAAAAAAATGTTCAAATGTGTGTGAAATCTTATGGGACTTAACTGCTAACGTCATCAGTACCTAAGCTTACACACTGCTTAACCTAAAGTATCCTAAGGACAAACACACACACCCATGCCCGAGGGAGGACTCGAACCTCCACTGGGACCAGCCGCACAGTCCATGACTGTAGCGCCCTAGACCGCTCGGCTAATCCCACGCGGCAGCAAGCGAACAATACAGAGTAAGGCTACAGTGCTTGTGATCGTATCAGTTGGACCCTAGACGTCTGAGAAACTGTGGTCTGGTCAGATGAGTCCAGATTTCAGTTGGTGGGATTAGAGTGTGATGCGGACCCCATGAAACCATGTATCCAAGTAGTCGATGGGGCACTGTGCAAGCTGGTGGTGGCTCCATGCTGGTGTGGGTTGTGTTTACATGGAATGGACTGGGTCCTCTGGTCGAACTAAAATGATCATTCACTGAAAATGGTAATGTTCAGCTACTTGGAGACCATTTGCAGCCATTCACAGACTTCATGTTCCCAAACAGTAACGGGATTTTTATAGGGTGACAATGCGCCATGTCACTGGGACACAACTGTTTGCAAGTGGTTTGAAGAAGTGTCTGGACAGTTCAGGTGAGTGATCTGGCCACCCAGGTCTCCCAACATGAATCCCATCGAACACTTTCGGGATGTAATCGAGAGGTCAGTTCGTGCACAAAATCCTACACCGGCAACTCTTTAGCAGTTATGGATGGCTGTCGAGGCAGCATGTTTCAATATTTCTTCAGGGCACTTCACGACTTGTTGAATCCATGTGACGTTGAGTTGCTGCAATACGCCGGACAAAAGTTGGTCCAACAGGATATTAGGACATATCCCATGACGTTTGTCACCTCAGTGTAAAATTTGGACCAACCCCAATTTCAGCAAACGTTTCTGGAAAGATTTCTTTGCTTGTATGGCACATACTGGAACTGAGACATTACTATCGGTGTTTGGCATCATTCAGAAATTTCTGTAATGGTGTGGTACAAATTACAGTTGTGTGCCTCTGCTGTTTCACCAAACAGGAAAGTTCGGCTTGGCTGCTCTCAGAACGTATAACATCCAGTCTGAGATATTTTCCTTCACTATCAGCCACCAAAACGTAGCATTGATAACTGTAAATAATCGGGCGACATCTTTATCAGGGATGGAATACAGGGCGGGAAATTTTATCTACAACTTGCGCAAAAACCAAGCTGCAGTTCGAAGTACCGGAATTGCAAGGAAGGAAGTAGACAAGAAAGGAACAGGACTTGGTTGTAGCCGATCCCTCATGTTACTCATTCTGTAAATTGAGGAAACAGTAAAATAAACCAAAGAAATATTTGGAAAGGCGTGCAAGGTTCAGGAAGAACAAGTAAAAACTTTCTAGTTTTTAATTATGTTAGAGACACCAAAGGAGTTGGAAGATCAGTTGGACGGAATGGATAGTGTCCTGAAAAGAGGCAATAAAGATGAACGTAAATGTAAACAAAACAGAGGTAATAGTGTACTCGAATTAATTCCGATTATGTCGATAAAATTAGATTAGGAAATCAGACCCTGAATTTTCAAATGTATGTGAATTGCTAAGGGACCAAATGCTGAGGTCATCGGTCCCTGGACTGACATACTACTTAAACTATCCTAAATTAACTTATGCTAAGAACAACACACACACCCATGCCCGACGGAGGACTCGAATCTCCGGTGGGAGGGGCCGCGCAATCCGTAACATGACGCCTCAAACCGCGCGCGTACACAGCGGGGCTCAGATACTGAATGTAGTAGATGAGTTTTGGTATTAGGTCAGGAAAGTAACTGATGGCGAAAGAAGTAAATAAGATATAAAGTGCAGACTTAGCAAAGCAAGAAAAGAGTTTATGAAAAAGAGGAATGTATTAACATTTAATACAAATTGAAGTGTTAGGAAGTCTTTGCTGAAGGTATTTGCCTGCAGTGTTGCGTTGTACGGAAACTGAAGAACGTAGACAAGGAGCCGTTCAGACAGGAAGAGAATAGGGGCTTTTGAAATGTGGTGCTGTGGAATGATACTGAAAATTAGATGGGTGTATCGAATAACAAATGAACAGGTACCGTAGCGAATGGGAGAAGAAATTATTAATAGCACAAATTGGCCAAAAGAAGGAATCGGTTGGTGGATCACAACTTAGGGCGTCAAGGAACTGCTGTATTGGTACTGGAAGGCAGTGTGAAAGGAAGTTAAAAATTGTAGAAGAAGATCAAGGCAGGAATATAGCAGGCAGGATCCACTGCATGGATAGGGTGCAGTATTTACGTGGATGTGAAAAAGCTTGCGCAAGCTAGACTAGGGTGGACAGCTGCATCAGGCAGACTTACTTTAGGACCGATGACGACATAAACATCTCGTCCATTGTTTCAAAATGCCAAGTCAGTATGGACACATTGGAAAACGTCGCTCTGAGTTATTTATTTTTCACTTTCTCTGTTAGCCTGGATTATATATATTATGTACAGGTAAACACAAGTTCTTTATTTTTGGCTCCTTTTCCCTATGTCATCCAGACGTATAGCGACAGTGTATGATGACACTATTACAGCACTGCGCGAATATTATCATTTAAATAACATGGCGCACCTAAAGTAAAATAGACAGAATTACGTGAAAAAATCGTATATATTTTATTTTCTACCGTATTAAGGCACTAAACTGAAATTGAAGCTTAAATTTAGTTATGGAAGAGCCATCTGCTGATTTTCCCAAAGGAGGTGGCATAAATAATTATCTCTGTTCCAGTATGTAGTCTGTAAGCCGTAAAACGCGAAACTCTGCAGTATTGTTCTACTTCAGAAACTTCATACGATGAGAGATGCGAGACGTCGATGCATATCTCATCTGAAACTGTCTGGTGGCTGCATGTCATTAAACATGCAAATGGGAACTTCTCAGGCGAATGAGCGAAACCTTCACATGCATCTTGACGTTATAATGATCGTGTTCCGTTCCCAGGTCACAAGCATTTATTTCCTGGTTGCATTCGCGGTAATCGCCATGTGCTGGAAACGCATAGCGGTGTAATGCAGGAAGTTTCCGTGAAGTGTAACAGTGCATCAAAATTGCTTGAGAGAGAACACATCAGTTTAGCGTTAAAGTGCTGTCAACTACTAAAATTACTTATAGCTACATCTGCTGCAAATGTTTGATACTACCTCTGCCAGAGATATTGTCTGGATTTAAATAAGAGATGCAACCGGCTGGCCACTATACTGAAATCACTTGATTACACCGCTTCGCCGCAACACTTTTCCTCGACAGCGACAAGTCTCAACGGATCGCCTCTCTGCTGTGGTACTTGGGCATCTGTGAGTCCTGTCCTCCCCCCGCTCTCCCCCCCCCCCCAGCCCCCCCCCCCCCCCCCCCTGCCCGGTCCTTCCTCCAGTGGTCATGACGTACGTCAACTTTTGTCGGTTAGTGGGGAATGGGGGAATGTTTAGAGTATGTACCGATGGTGGAACGGAAATGACAGGAAGGAAAAGTTAGATTTAATGTTAAAATTTAATCTACAATCAATGCTACTATTACTTTAACGCGTTTCGTGAGAAACCTTCTGATTGCAACACGATTAAAGTTAAGATAGTATTAGTGCAGAAAAATATGCGTACAGAATTGGTATATCGGTTGTTTGTCGACGACGTTAGTACTAACCACATTGATATAAATTACGAAGTGTCTAATTTAACCCGAGAAACTCAATAATTAATACGACAAATATGTTCCTTTAAAAATTATGAGAGTTAAGAGAGAACTTGCACCGCTCGTGAGTATCAGAAACGCAGCACACAGGACATATTAAAGGCATCCCACCTCTGACAATCACTTCACCTGCAAGTAACTACACAAACGATTTACTCAGTCTGTGAAAAATTGAAATCTCTCGTTGCTAACTCCTTAAGTGAGGACTTCGACAGGCCCGCCGCCTTATGGAAAAACTTGCAAGGTGTAGGAGTAGGTAAACCTAAAGCTGCAGCTGAACCTCAAACTGCTGTTGAGACTCTATATCAGTATTGCGTCACTCCCTCATGTTTAGTTGCTCAACACCAAGGGCGCAAACCATGGATTTCCTTAAAGAATCACTAGTTGGTACACAAGAAAAATATTATGCAGCTCGTAACCTTTAATACGGTCAGAAAATCAATACCTGATGATCAAATTTTTCGTTGATCCAATACTACCCAAAATAACGGGTGCTTTTACTCATTCTCTGACCATCTTCTTCCCAACAGCCTGGAAACAGGGACTCATAAAACGAGTACCCAGGAAGGAAACTGCCAAAGAACGCTCAGACTACAGCCCCCCTTGCATTCTACCAACATTATCTAAGGCTTTAGAATACATAGTCCATGGTCAGCGTACCAATTAACTTGACTTCAAATAACCTATTAGGCGAATACTAGTCAGGTTTCGGGGAAAATCATAGTATGACGACTGTTTACAAAAGTTACTGACGAACTGAAACGATGTTTGGACAGACAAGAGGCGAATATTCTTTCTGGATTTCAGCAAAGCTTGCGACATTTTGACATGGATATCCTACATGCTAAATTCACAAGTTAATTTTTTTCTTAATGTGTTGTGTAGTGGTTCCACTTACGCCTTATACAGTATTACGCCATCAGCGTGTAATAATCGGAACAATTTCACACGGGAGGGATGTAGTATTATCTGTTCCACAAGGTTCAGTACTCGGTACTTTGCTTTTCTTAATATGTATTAATGATGTTTCGACTATTGTCTCCCTTTGCAAATATCATGTATACGCTGACGACCTGCAGTTATACCTAAGTTCAAGACAACAAATCTGTGCACAGCCATCCAGCATGTAAATGATGATTTACTTGCCTCAGAACACAGATTTCAAATTTAACACGTCTTAAGCACAATCTTAGTCTCTCACAAATGACTTGTTACCCTTAGTTCAGAGAATAGCTTTCACCCAGAAGTAACATTTTACACAGCTGCAGTGCGTAAGATGGTGTCAACCTCACGTCATTCACTACAGAAATATGAAGTGTTTCCTCTCGAGCTTAAAAAGAATTTCGTAGAAGAACTAAAATTCCCCGTACTTCATAATTGTGATCCTATTATCCAACGACTTTCGTGTGAGATATCACGCCAGCTGGAACTGGCGATGAATGCTTGTTGCTTTCGCTATTACAACCGGATCACGCATGCCTGCGAACAGTTATCGTGGCTACGTGCAAATAAGTGTGGAGACTGTCATACCTGTGTTTGGTCTATCGTCTTTTCAATCATTGCACTCCCTCTTGTTTATCTTCAACCCTTACACTACTAACTGGACAGCACAGCACACATACTTATTCTCAATAAAGTAAATTCCTCTCTATACCAGTAAGTAACATGGCTATCTTCTCAATCTTTTCTGTATCAAGGACCTTACTTCGGAACAATCTTCTTAAAAAATCAGAGAAATTATATTCCCTTCAAACTTCAAAAGACAGTTGCTGGTCCACCTTCTATCACAGGATCTGTCTCATCCATATTTTTCTGTGCAGCTTACTCTTGTCACCTCTGGTCTGTCAGCGGTCTCATGCACACTGAAATGTTATAGTCATAGGATCTATCCTTGTCTCTTTCAGTTCTATTTGTTGTAGTTTTCCACCACCCACATTTACCGATAAAATACACTATGGGCCAAATATCTAGAACATCTGAAATGTGGATTTACTGGTTGTAACGCGAGTTAGTGACCAGAGAATCACGACTGACACAGGTAGTAAGAAGCGCACTTGTCTTCATCTCCTCATCAAGGGCCTGTTCCCTTCCATCAGTCCATCTCTACAATGTACTTCTAAAACGCCTGTTTCCTCTATCCGCCGGTGTTACATAATTTCTTTTGGTAACCGCTTACTGAACGTTCCGAGGACATGTTTGAGATATTTTTGCCTGTTTTCGCCGATTTTGTTTCCAGTGTTGAGATAACCTTCAGTTTACTTCGTTCCAGATATAATCCAGTCTCCTTCAACTTATGATTCCTCTCAGAAACTTTATTTCTGTGGCTTGAATTTCTGTTGTGTCGTTGGGCTTTAGGATCTGTGCTTCGCTGCCACACACAAGCTTTTTTTGTAATAGAAACCTGTCTTAACCGATACGCCTTGTGGGAGAGAAGTAATAATCCTCCCCTTCATGGGCGTTACGAATCGCTGGATAGTTGCCTTTTTAACGACGTGAGTATATTTGGAAGAAGTGTGGTTGCCCAATGCCCTGTCAACTTAGGTCTTCTGACCCGCCGCTACGATTGATTCAGGTTCGGCTGTTTGTATGTGTGTGTGTGGGGGGGGAGTGAGGAAGGGGGAAGTTGTTTTAGCTTGCTGTCGCCTTCACTTTTAAGGTGACACAGGTACCTACGAATTTAATAATATGACAAAATAAATGTTTCAGTATAATAACATTTCTTTGACTTCAGTGGTTCGTACGACCTTCAACATAACTAAGAAACTGATTCATGGAAATATTATGAATAATATTCCTCTGAAAAATTGAAATTTACACGTGATACAAAGTTAAATTAAGAATTACTCGTATAATGCAAACAAACGTTCACAGATTTAACAACACCGTAATTTATACGGTATAAAACCCAAATGTGGAGTCTCTGTTACCAGTTTTCCACTTATCACTGTGGTTGTCAGCACAGGTCTGGAGACTATAGCTGTGCGAAAGTGTAAACTGTGGGGAACGGTGTTTGCTGTTTCTTTCAGCCCTTTCCACGTGCGTTCCGGAAATACCGCCTTCCTGTTACTTTTTATTGCCTACTGGAGGGTGTTCCGATTTCCGTCTTGCCTTATTAACGTATTTCGGTCTTTTTTTTATTTTTTGTCCATATAATGGACTGTGCTGCTACTGGAAACTTTGCAATTGCTGCTTGTTACTTTAACAGTGGTATTACATTATAGTTCATAACTTCACTGTGCATGTTATGATTTTCCGGCGGACTACTCCCGGTAGGTTTCAACCCCTATGGGCACCCGACCGACTGCCATCCCGAAACCACTGCCTTATTTGGTCTGTTTGTCTCCACTCAACACCAAAAACAGCACTGAAATAGCAGCGCTGTACTACAGTAACTTAATAAAGGCAAGGCCCTTCGGTCCAGATTCTATACCAGTCAGGTTTCTCTCAGAGTATCCTGATAAAATAGCTCCATATTTAGCAATTATATACAACCACTCGCTCATGGAATGATACGTAGCTAAAGACTGGAAAATTGCTCAAGTCGCACCAATACCTATAAATGGCAGTAGGAGTAATCCGCTGAATTACGGGCCTACATCACTAACGTTGATTTGCAGTAGGGTTTTGGAACATATACTGTATTCGAAAATTATGAAGTACCTCGAAGAAAACGATTTATTGACACATAGCACGGTTTCAGAAAATCTCGTTCTTGTGAAATACAACTAGCTCTTTATACTCATGAAGTAATAAGTGTTATCGACAGGGGATGTTAAATTGATTCCATATTTTTAGATTTCCAGAATGCTTTCGACACCGTTACTCACAAGCGTCTTCTAACCAAACTGCGTGCCTACGGAATATCGCCTCAATTGTGCGACTGGATTCGCGATTTCCTGTCAGAAAGGTCACGGTTCGTAGTAATAGACGGAAAGTCATCGAGTAAAACAGAAGTAATATCCGGCGTTCCCCAAGGAAGTGTTATACGCGTATGTATATTAACGACATAGGAGACAATGTCAGTAGCCGTCTTAGAATGTTTGCAGATGATGCTGTCATTTACCGTCTTGTAATGTCATCAGATGATCAAACCGACTTGCAGAATGATTTAGATAAGATATCTGTATGGTGCGAAAAGTGGCAATTGACCCTGAATAAGAAAAAGGGTGAAGTTATTCACATGAGTACTAAAAGAAATCAGCTAAATTTCGATTACGCGATAAGTCACACAAATACAACTAAATACTTAGGGATTACAATTACAAATAACCTAAATTGGAACGTTCACATAGATAATATTGTGAGTAGAGCAAACCAAAGACTGCGATTCATTGGAAAAACACTTAGAAGGTGCAACATGTCTACTAAAGAGACTGCTCGCACCACGCTTGTCCGCCCTATTCTGGAGTATTGCTGTGGTGTGTGGGATCCGCGTCAGGTGGGACTGACGGATTACATCGAAAAAGTACAAAGAAGGGCAGCTCGTTTTATACTATCGCGAAATAGGAGAGATAGTGCCAGAGACATGATACGTAAATTGGAGTGGCAATCATTAAAACAAAGGCGTTTTTCGTTGCGACGGGATCTTCTCATGAAATTTCAATCACCAGTTTTCTCCTCCGATTGCGAGAACATTCTGTCAGCACCCACCTACATAGGGAGAAATAATCATCACGATAAAATAAGAGAAATCAGGGCTCGCACAGAAAAAATTAAGCGCTCGTTTTTCCCGCGTGCCGTTCGAGAGTGGAACGGTAGAGAGACAGCTTGAAGGTGGTTCATTGAACCCTCTGCCAGGCACTTTATTGTGAATAGCAGAGTAATCACGTAGATGTAGATGTCTGCATCAACAAGTGCTGCTGACGACTACTAATTACTCCATGATAGGTGCAGTTGGGAGAGAGGTACCAGCAACACGACAAAGCGATCCAGCTCGCGATGTCCAGCCCGTGAACTCGAGAGTTGTGTCGGATTCGTGTTTAGCAGCTGGTATGCTCAGCATGTGAATTGTCACTTTTTCCAGGCTTGCATGTTTTCTGCATTCGATCTGGGCGCAAGCTCGTACAAGTGCGCAGGTCCTCAGGTAAGAATTCGAAAGCATCTTGTATTAAAGGTACAGTGTCTGATCAAAAGTATCCGGACACGGCTACGTGATTCTTAATTGACAGCGAGATATCACACGAGAAGCGGGCCCGAAAGTACAAAAGGAGGCGGCGAATAACATACTGTCAGTAGAGGAGCAGTAACGACAGACTGGGTTCGTCTGCAAAGCTGAGTGACTTCGAACGTCGATTAATCATTGGATGTCACCCAAGGAACAAGACCGTCAAGGATATTTCAACCTTTGTAAAGCTGCCCAAGTCTAATGTCGGTGAAGTGATTGTAAAGTAGAGATGCGAAGGAGCGACCACGCCAAGGCTAGGCTGATCTTGTGTACTTACGGACGCGGACCGTGGAGCATTGCTGAGGAGGACAGTAAAAAGTCGCATGGAATCAGAGGAAGGAATCTGTTGTGTCTAGACAAGACAGCCTAGACACAATGAGAGGAAGCCGAAAGGCACGCGCTTAAACTCACGCAGGCTGGCGTGAGGTCTGAAACAGGATACGTAATGAATGCTATAAAGAAAAGTACGTAGCTTCTGGAATACTTAACTTTAATCCATAATTGTAGAACATCGCTCTCAATGATACAAGCTTCATATAATAAATATCAATTGAATACGGCGCCTTGCTAGGTCGTAGCAAATGTAGCTGAAGGCTATGCAAACTATCGTCTCGGCAAATGAGAGCGTATTTGTCAGTGAACCATTGCTATGAACGTCGGCTGTACAACTGGGGCGAGTGCCAGGACGTCTCTCTAGACCTGCCGTGTGGTGGCGCTCGGTCTGCAATTACTGACAGTGGCGACACGCGGGTCCGACGTATACTAATGGAGCGCGGCCGATTTGAAAGCTACCACATAGCAAGTGTGGTGTCTGGCGGTGACACCACATTCCTCCCCCGCAAATCGGCGAACGGTTGTGTTATAAGGCTTCCGCCCGCCGTGTGGAGGACCCCATGTTGACGTATGCGACGAGTTGGGGAGCCTAACAACAGGCGAGGCTATGCCACCCGCACCCGGCCATTCGGTCCGAGGGGAGCTAGGAAACGCCTGAAAACCTAGTCCAGGGTGCACGCCAGCATGCGGTGTATGCGCCCGTAGAGAGACAGGAGGGGCCGAAGGGTCGACCTCCATCGCGTCGGGGTACCCGACGGGCGAAGACGACATCTGGTCCGGAGCGGGCAAGAGGTCCATGTCGGAGGACAGCTGGCCACGGGAAGCGATCGGCGGCGCGTGACCCAAGGAGGCGCCCGGCGGCTGCAGCGACGCGTCCACTGCGGGCGTCGCCGGCGGGAGAACAGGCGGCGGCGGCGGCGGCGGCGGCGGCGGCGGCGCGTCGCCATGGGGCAAAATGGAAGGCAGCGTCGGTAACACCTGGGGATGAGGCGAGCCACTAGATGGGTCCCTAGGGCGCTGACCGGACGGCACCGTCGCTGAAAGCAGACGGGGAGCGGCAGAACCCGTGCGACGACAGAGGCGCAGCTGATTGAGATGCCGACGCACCTCACCAGAGGCCCCCAAAACCAGATACATAGCGCGGCCGAGGCAGCGAAGAATGCGCCCTGCGATCCAACGCCGTGAACCTCAATAGTTGCGATAGTATACAACGTCGCCTGGAACAAAAGCAGGTGTCTGCCGCTGCACAGGAACCTGATGCAGCGGATGCAGCAAAGACATCAAGGTTCGATGAGGGCGACCGTGGAGCAACTCAGCCGGCGAGCGACCATCTCGGGGCTGAGAGCGATACGAAGACAAAAAGAGCAATAAACGCGTCCTCCCGAGAATGCGACTCTTTCAACTTCAACATCTGTGACTTGAAAGTCCGGACCAAACTTTCAGCAGCACCGTTTGACTGAGGCGAAAACAGCGCGGATGTCAGATGTTGAATACCATTGGCCTTGCAGAATAACTGAAATTCTGCAGACATGAATTGTGGGCCATTGTCGGAAACAATAGTCTGCGGAAGGCCTTCAATGCAAAAGATAGCGGATAACGTTTGGATGGTGGCAGAAGTCGTCGTGGAAGACATCCTGACAACAAAAGGAAAATTACTGAAGGAATCGACAACAACCAACCATCGAGCATTCCAGAATGGACCAGCAAAATCGATGTGTAAGCGTTGCCAAGGGGAAGTGGCTTTCGGCCATGCAAAGAATTTCCGCGGTGGTGCGGATTGTTGTTCGGCACACGCCATGCAAGAAGAGCACATATTCGTAATCGCAGCATCGATTCCGAACCAAGTACAGTGCTGACGAGCAAGTTGTTTCGTGTGCACTATACCCCAATGTCCTTGGTGGAGAAGCTGTAAGACAGAGCACTGTAACGAACGTGGAACCACGACTCTGGACTGATCATTATCAGAACGCAAGAACAAAACACCATGTCGTACAAAAAGTCTCTCCTTGTGAGCAAAAAATCGGCGAACCAACGGATCCTCGATCCGCGATTTCGACAAGGGCCATTACGTAGCAACAAAACGCAAAACGGTAGCAAGGATAGGGTCAGCAGCTGTGGCTGTAGCTACACGACGAAAATCAATCGGAAACGAGTTGACCACGTCATCGGTTTCCGCATCAATGAACATGCAAGCAAGTTCGGAGGAATCGAATGCTCTATCCTCAGCAACAGGCAAACGGGACAACGCATCGGCGTTTCCGTGCGGAGCAGCGGACCGATACAAGATATCATAACGGTACTGCGAGAGGAAAATAGACCAGCGAATGAATGTCTGCGCTGTACGTGGAGGTACAGGCTTGTTCGACTGAAAAAGCGATGTCAAAGGTTTGTAGTCTGTGATGATGGTAAAGTGACGACCATACAAGAAATCATGGAACTTAGTAACACCAAATACGAGAGCCAAAGCTTCTTTCCCTATCTGTGAATAATATCGTTGCGCAGACGAAAGAAATTTGGACGCAAAGGCAATAGGGCGATCATGCGATCCATCTTTGTGCGCAAGCACAGCACCGATCCCGAAATCCGATGCATCTACCATCAACAAAAGGGGTTTCCGGGGATCGAATGGCGTAAGGCAAGTATTTGAAAGCAACGCCGATTTCTACTGGCGAAAGGCGCGTTCGCATTCCGTCGTCCAGACAAACGGAGCACCTTTACGGCGTAAGCGATGAAGCGGAGCTGAAATGGAAGAGGCATGCTGGATATATCTGTTATAGTAATTTATTTTTCCCAGCACACTATGTAGCTGCTTCAAATTCTGCTGCGAAGGCAAGTCCTCTATGGCACGAAGGTGCTCTGGACTCGGATGTATGCCTTGTGCATTGATTACATGTCCCAAATATGGTAAGTCACGAGCAAAAAACACACATTTGTCCTTCTGCAAGTGAAGACCATTTTGTCGCAAGACCTGAAATAATGTTCTGAGATTTGCTAAATGTTCTTCTTCTGTCTTTCAGGAGATCACAATATCGTCCAGGTAGTTTGCTGCAGTAGGGACCGAGGCACAAACAGTTTGTAGATATTGCTGAAACAATGCAGGGGCGGATGCACACCTGAATGGCAGTCTTTTGAACCAATACAAACCAAGATGCGTGTTAACCACCAAGACGCGCTGAGAGTCGTCGTACACAGGTATTTGCAAGTACGCATCTGCCAGGTCCAACTTCGAAAAATATTTACCTGGGCACAGTTTGTCAAAAAGATCTTCCGGGCGGGGTAAAGGATAAGTTGCAATCACTAATTGCGGATTCAATGTTGCCTTGAAGTCCACACAAAGTCTCAATTTTCTGGAAGGTTTTGACAAAAGTACTAAGGGTGATGCCCAGAGAGAAGCCTGCACACGTTCAATCACACCTTGTGATTCCAAATCGTTTAATGTTCTTGCGACGTCATCACGCAATGCGTGAGAAACATTGCGCGCTCGGAAAAATTTCGGTTGCGCATTTACTTTCAGTTCCAAATGTGCTTTATAGTTCTGAGCGCAACCTAGGCCTGGTGCAAAAATGTCTGCAAATTCCTCACATAGACGAGAAACACTGTCTGAAGACACAGTCTGGTTCACTGAGAGGACCTGATTTACTATAGACAAGTTAAACAATTGAAATAAATCTAAACCAAACAATTTCACAGCAGAAGAAGAACGAAGGACGTAAAATGACACAAGTTTTGTTTGTCCCTTGTATGTTGCAAGAAGGCTGCACTGTCCTAACACAGGAAGAGTCTGACCTGGATATGTAGTTAACTTAACATGTGCGGCACGCAACGGAGGTGTGCCCAGTTGTTTGTACGTGTCTTTATTGATCAATGAAACTGCAGCTCCGGTATCGAGCTGGAATGGGATCACGTTGCCATTAAAGTCCAAATCTACAAAAAGTTTATTGTCCTGCTGACGACAAGAGCGACTGTCTCGTGCAACATGAACAGACACTGGTACAGAATCACTTGCTAATTGACGTGATTTCCGGCGATGTCGACGCACACTATTTGTGGGACGAACACAGTCACCGTTAGAGAGAGTGGCACTGGGCGGAGTGGAATGAACGACATGCATTTCCATGGGCGAGGTTTTGCGAGCCTGAGTATCCTTGGTTCGATTCCAGCACGAAGCAAAGGGCCTGGAATGGTTGCTAGTGTCCGTTCTGAGCTTTTTCTGGCAAACGCTTTGAACATGTCCTTTTTTATTACAGAAAAAGCAAATAGCTTGGTGTGACGGGCAATTGTCACGCGAATGTCTAGTAGCACACCGCGGGCATGATTTCACTGCATTTGCTTGCTGCCGCGGGACACGTGGTTGATAGCTGGGCGGCAGCTGTGCGGACGAGCGTGAGGGCTGTTTACTGTTCCGTGCATCTCGCCCGGCGGGCCGGTTAACGTGACACACAGCCGGCGAAGGTTCAAACGATTCCTGAGCAAAGTCAAGTGTGTCTTGCCTATCCAATATGTTTATCACTTGTTGAAGGGAGGGATTGACTAGTTTCAAAATTTGCTCCCGTATACGAACATCAGAAACGTTCTGTGCACTTGCATCACGCACCAAAGTTTCTGAATAAGGGAGTCCACATTCACACTCAAAAGCACAATACCTAGTAAGGCCTTGCAAAGTTGCAACCCACTCCCAATTAGTTTGACCGGCCGTACGTACGAAAGAATGTATACCTTTTTGCAACTACATTGACTGATTCCTTGAAATATGCATCTAATGCAGACAAAATTTCGTCGTAGGGCAGAGTTGCTACGTCGCGTCGGGGAAACCATTTCACTATCACTCGGTATGTGTGCACGCCGACACACGATAATAAGTGAGGCTGCCGCTCATTACCTTGAATTCTGTAGGCGGCGAGATGGAATCCAAATTGGCGTGACCACTCCGTCCAGCTTTCCATTGCCGCATCAAATTGACGAAAAGGTGGTGCAACTGCGTGTTGTGGCTGCGGTAGCGGTGGAGCGGCGGCGGCCGCATCATTTTGCATTGCACGTTGACCCTGGACGAGCTGTCCAAGGGCATCCAATAACGCCTGCGTCTGCTGATTCTGCAAGCGATAAAATTCGGACAGTACATCTGGAGATTGTGGCGAAGCCATGACACAAGTAAATTAGGGCAATACGAACGCTAAATCCGCTTTTGAGACTCGTCGCCAAAAATGTTGTGTCTAGACAAGACAGCCTAGACACAATGAGAGGAAGCCGAAAGGCACGCGCTTAAACTCACGCAGGCTGGCGTGAGGTCTGAAACAGGATACATAATGAATGCTATAAAGAAAAGTACGTAGCTTCTGGAATACTTAACTTTAATCCATAACTGTAGAACATCGCTCTTGATGATACATGCTTCATATAATAAATATCAATTGAATACGGCGCCTTGCTAGGTCGTAGCAAATGTAGCTGAAGGCTATGCAAACTATCGTCTCGGCAAATGAGAGCGTATTTGTCAGTGAACCATTGCTATGAACGTCGGCTGTACAACTGGGGCGAGTGCCAGGACGTCTCTCTATACCTGACGTGTGGTGGCGCTCGGTCTGCAATTACTGACAGTGGCGACACGCGGGTCCGACGTATACTAATGGAGCGCGGCCGATTTGAAAGCTACCACCTAGCAAGTGTGGTGTCTGGCGGTGACACCACAGAATCACTCATCAGTTTCAGAGTGCTACAGTAGGCCAACCAGCTTATTTTTTCTGTGTAGGGGGCTAAAAAGACGGGGTACAATAGTCCAATGGGGTACAATAGTCTAGCCACGCTTGAGGTGGTGTAAACAGCGATCCCATAGGATAGTATATAACTGGCAACAAGTAATATGCATTGATGAATCACGCTATACCCTGTGGTAATCGAATGGAAGGGTTGGGGCTTGTCGAATGGCTGAAGAAAGCTATCTGTCATCGTGTATAGTGGCAACAGGTGAAGTACAGAACAGAATTTGTTAATGGTAGTGTTTTTCAGCTTAGAATGTGGTCCCTTTACTGCGCGCAAGAAAACGCTAAATTCGGAAGGATACGAACAAATTTTAGCGCGTTGTGTTTTGTGTCACAGGACGGTATTGTGAGGCAACATATCCAGAGTCCCGACCAGAATCTAATGGGACACCTTTGGCATGAGGTAGATCGTCTCCTTCGCTCCAGACCCTAGAGTCCGACATCATTACCATCTCTGGTTTCGACTCATTGGGAAGAACAGGTTGCCAATTCTGCACAGATATTCGGACATCTCAGTGCAAGTGACCCCATCAGAGAGACGGTGAGAGAGAACCACCTCTTTTGGGTAGGGTGGATAGCAATGTGCGGCTGTTTGCAGATGATACTGTGGTGTACAGGAAGGTGTCGTCATGGGGTGACTGTAGAAGGATACAAGATGACTTGGACAGGATTTGTGATTGGTGTAAAGAATGGCAGCTATCTCTAAATATAAATAAATGTAAATTAATGCAGATGAATAGGAAAAAGAATCCTGTGATGTTTGAATACTCCATTAGTAGTGTAGCGCTTGACACAGTCACGTCGATTAAATATTTGGGCGTAACATTGCAGAGCGATATGAAGTGGGACAAGCATGTAATGGCAGTTGTGGGGAAGGCGGATAGTCGTCTTCGGTTGATTGGTAGAATTTTGGGAAGATGTGGTTCATCTGTAAAGGAGAGCGTTTATAAAACACTAATACGACCTATTCTTGAGTACTGCTCGAGCGTTTGGGATCCCTATCAGGTCGGATTGAGGGAGGACATAGAAGCAATTCAGAGGCGGGCTGCTAGATTTGTTACTGGTTGGTTTGATCATCACGCGAGTCTTAAGGAAATGCTTCAGGAACTCGGGTGGGAGTCTCTAGAGGAAAGGAGGCGTTCTTTTCGTGAATCGCTACTGAGGAAATTTAGAGAACCAGCATTTTAGGCTGATTGCAGTACAATTTTACTGCCGCCAACTTACATTTCACGGAAAGACCACAAAGATAAGATAAGAGAGATTAGGGCTCGTACAGAGGCATATAGGCAGCCATTTTTCCCTCGTTCTGTTTGGGAGTGGAACGGGGAGAGAAGATGCTAGTTGTGGTACGAAGTACCCTCCGCCACGCACCGTATGGTGGATTGCGGAGTATGTATGTAGATGTAGTAGATGAACCTCCCTCCGAACAGCACTTGGAAGGTCCATCGGCACTGACAGACAGCCGTGTCATCCTCAATCGATAAGCGGATATGGAGAGGCATATTGTCACCACACCTCTCTCCTGGCCGTTCTCAGTTTTGGTGACCGGAACCGCTACTTCTCAATCAAGTAGCTCCTCAATTGGCCTGACAAGGGCTGAGTGCATCCCACTGGCCAACAGCGCTCGGCTGGCCGCACGATCACCCATCGAAGTAGTAGCCGAGCCCGACAGCGCTTAACTTTGGTGATCTGACGGGAAACGGTGTTCCCGCTGCGGAAAGACTCTTGGCACCCAGTCGAGATGAAGCCATCATAAAGGCGGAGTGTGTCACGCCCCGTATTAATTTCCACTAATAAGTGCCCAAAGGCTTTTGATCAGATAATGTAGCATGCAATTTTCTATAGACCTTGTAATTTTCGAGATGTTTGTTCTCCGAATGTTTACTGATAACTTAGGAGATTGATGCACTTAAAAATATAAACGCTTTCACTATCTTTTTTATCGCGTGGATGGGGTGTAGGGAGGTGCGGCAGCTTCGACACCCTGACCCTGATTACCGAACCCCCCTCCTCTGGCTCCACGCCAGTGGATCTGAGACGGCGCGGCAGCGTGCTGGACGCAGAGCGAGCGAACAGTGGTCCGGACTGTGTTTCCACTTCACGGCCGCTGAGCACAGCACAGCGCGGCGCCAGAGTCGCACATCGACCGGCCCGCCGACCTTTGCGCGGGCGCCCAGCCCCGTAGCTGCCAGCAGCCCGCTCTTTGTGTCCTGTCAGGGGCACTGGACCAGAGCGCATTACGGCCACTCCTTCCCTCCCTGAGGTCAGCTTCCTCTCCGTCCCGCGACCTGTCACAGGTGAAACGGCTCGGTTCTAATCGAAAACGATTTCCTGTCAGAAACTCCGCAGTTCTTAGTACCTAATGGGAAGTTATCTAGTGAATCACTAGTTGAATCGGAACCTCTATTCGGCGATCAACAATGACATGTGTTCTGAAATTATACGAACTATTGGGTTGGTGCATAAGTTAGTAGCGTTTTTCCATAAATTCAAAAACACATATAACAAAGCCTTTGGTCATCAATTATACACTACTGGCCATTAAAATTGCTACACCACGAAGATGACGTGCTACAGACGCGAAAGTTAACTGACAGGAAGAAGATGATGTGATATGCAAATCATTAGTTTTTCAGATCATTCACACAAGTTTGGCGCCGGTGGCGACACCTTCACGTGCTGACATGAGGAAAGTTTCCAACAGATTTCTCATACACAAACAGCAGTTGACCGGCGTTGCCTGTTGAAACGTCGTTGTGATGCCTCGTGTAAGGAGGAGAAATGAGTACCATCACGTTTCCGCCTTTGATAAAGGTCGGATTGTAGCCAATCGCGATTGCGGTTTATCGTATCGCGACATAGCTGCTCGCGTTGGTCGAGATCCAAAGACTGTTAGCAGAATATGGAATCGGTGGGTTCAGGAGGGTAATACGGGACGCCGTGTTGGATCCCAACGGCCTCGTATCACTGGCAGTCGAGATGACAGGCATCTTATCCGCATGACTGTGACGGCTCGTGCAGTCACGTCTCGATCCCTGAGTCAACAGGTGGAGACGTTTGCAAGACAACAACAGTTCGACGACGATTGTAGCAGCAGCTACTATCAGCTCGGAGACCGTGGCTGCGGTTACCCTTGACGTTGCAACACAGACAAGAGCGCCTGCGATGGTGAACTCAACGACGAACCTGGGTGCTCGAATGGCAAAACGTCATTTTTTCGGATGAATCCAGGTTCTGTTTACAGCATCGTGATGGTCGCATTCGTGTTTGGCGACATCGAGGTGAACGTACATTGTAAGCGTGTATTCGTCATCGCCATACTGGCATATCACCCAGCGTGATGGTGTGGGTTGCCACTGGTTACACGTCTCGGTCACCTGTTGTTCGCATTGACGGCACTTTGAACAGTGGACGTTACAATTCAGATGTGTTACGACCCGTGGCTCTACCCTTCATTCGATCCCTGCGAAACCCTACATTTCAGCAGGATAATACACGGCCGCGTGTTGTAGGTCCTGTAGGGGCCTTTCTCGATACAGAAAATGTTTGACTGCTGCCCTGACCAGCACATTCTCCAGATCTGTCACCAATTGAAAACGTCTGGTCAATGGTGGCCGAGCAACGGCCAGTCCGTGTTGAAGCTGCATGGGCAGCTGTACCTGTACACGCCATCCAAGCTCTGTTTGACTCAATGCTCAGGCGTATCAAGGCCGTTATTACGGCTAGAAGCGGTTGTTCTGGGTACTGATTTCTCAGGATCTATGTACCCAAATTGCGTGAAAATGTAATCACATGTCAGTTCTAGTATAATATTTTTGTCCAATGAATACCCGTTTATTATCTACAATTCTTCTTGGTGTAGCAATTTTAATGACCGGCAGTGTATATTCTCCGTCACTATTCACAACAGTCTGTTAACACTGGGGTAACTTTTCGATTCTGCGATTGTATAAATCACGTGGTTTTGTGGCGAAGAGCCGGACGTGGTGGCCGAGCAGTTCTAGGCGCTTCAATCCGGAACCGCGCGACTTCTACAGTCGCAGGTTCGAATCCTGTGTAGGGCATGGATGTGTGTGATGTCCTTAGTTAGGTTTAAGTTATAGGGGACTGATGGCCTCAGATGTTAAGTCCCATAGTGCTCAGAGCCATTTGAGCCATTTTTGTAGCGAAGAACTCATTGAGCCATGTTCGGAACACATTCTCATCGGGGAAGGAAGTTCCTTGAAGGTTGTTCGATAGAGAGGGGAAGAGGTGAATATCTGCGGGCGCACTAGCAATGAATAAGATGGGTTCGGAATGACTTCCCAACGCTAGTCCTGTATAGCGTCTTTTCTCAGTCTATCAGAATGCGGGCGGGCATTATTGTGACGTATCATCACTTTCCACAGTCTTACTGGTCGTTGTTCTTGGACTGCGAATGAAAGACGTCTCAGTTGTTGACGGTAAATGCCAGCATTGATGGTCACATCTCGGGGAAGCAATTCGTGGTACACCACATCGTCGCTGTTTCACCAGATGCATCACATTCTTTTGTAGACGCGAGCAGGTCTTTGTACGGAGCGTTTCAGCTTTGTTTAGGCTCAGAAACCCATTTATTTTCCTTATGTTACCATAAAGACACCATTTCACGTCACCAGTAACGATGCAGGATAAGAATGGTCGGTGTTGTTAGCCAGCCAATTGACGACGAAGATGGTTCAAATGGCTCTGAGCACTGTGGGAGTTAACTTCTGAGGTCATCAGTCCCCTAGAAAACTACTGAAATGAAATGAAATGTCGTGTGGCTAAGGCCTCCCGTCGGGTAGACCGTTCGCCTGGTGCAGGTCTTTCGATTGGACGCCACTTCGGCGACCTGCGCGTCGATGGGGATGAAATGATGATGATTAGGACAACACAACACCCAGTCCCTGAGCGGAGAAAATCTCCGACCCAGCCGGGAATCGAACCCGGGACCTTAGGATTGACATTCCGTCGCGCTGACCACTCAGCTACCAGGGCCGGACAGAAAACTACTTAAACCTAACTAACCTAAGGACAGCACACACGTCCATGCCCGAGGCACGATTCGAACCTGCGACCGTAGCGGTCGCGCAGTTCCAGACTGTAACGCCTAGAACCGCTCGGCCACAGCGGCCGGCAATTGACGACGAGCATGCAGAGATGCACATGGGGCCGCCCGCTGATTTTTGTCGTTTTGGTTTTGAGTATGCGGCACTCAAACTTTCTATAACTTTCCCATTGCGTGCAAATGTTGCACGATGTTGGAATGATCACAGTTCATCTCATTTGTCAATCCTCGAGTACACTTACGTGGCTCATTGTGGATTAATGCGATTAAACGATATTCATGAAACCCCGAAGGTCTTCGTGAACGCTGAGAGTCACTAAAGTCAAAACGATCCTCCTCAAAAGGAGAAAACCATTGTCTTGCCGTGCTCCGTCCGATGGCATTATCCTAATGCACGGCGCAAACGTTCCTCGTTACCTCCGCCGCTGTCACCCCTGTGTTAAAATCAGACGGACTAATGCGTCGGAAATGTTACGGTTTTTCAACTTAGCACTCCATTTTATAGCTTCCAGAGCACCACTCACTATCTCCAAATGACAAAATGACGACATGCAGACTCGGGCAGTAACAGTGAACTACAAATAAAAAATTACAATCGAAAATAAATCCATAGCAAGGGAATACCAAATGCAAAAGAAAAACTCTACCAACCTGACATCAAGGAAAAAGTCTGAGAGGCCCTCTTATGTTGTTTTTAGATGAACAGTGCTGGTAAAGTAATCAGAAGAAACAGCTATGTACAGAATGATTCACACAAGATATCTGCGTGGTACAGACAGTGGCAGTTGACACTACAGTAAAGAGTGTGAGGTCCCTCACATGAGCACTGAAAAATTTCTGATAAATTTTGGTTGCACGATAAATCACGCATTTGAAGGTTGTTGACTAAAATAAGTGCCTAGACACTTCTTTAGAAAAGAAACAGCTTAAATGGAAATCATTAAACTGAAATGCTGTGGGGCAGGCCAACAGACGATTGCGTATTTTTGGTACAATACTTAGAAAATGAGGCATTTTTCGTTGTGGCGAATCTGTTCACAAAATTTCAGTCGGCAGCCGTTTTCTTTGAATGCTAATATATATTGTTGATTCACTTCTGCTTAGGGAAGAATTACCATCGTGATGAAATGAGAGAAATCAGAGCTTGGACGGCAAGATTCAGGTGTCCAGTTTACCTCCTGATATTCTAGAGTAGGAAGATAGGGTCAAAGTTCGAAATTGGTTCTGTGAACCCTCTGCCAAACCCTTAAGTATGAGTTGGTGGGTAATCCTGTAGCAGTAGACAAACTCACCCCGCTACATAAATCATTCGTTCACGCGGCAGTGTTTTATTACGTAACTGTACTTTGTAGAACGCTATGGTGGCTGCGCAACTTGCCTGTGACGTCCAGCACTGGTACGAACATACTTACTTATATAAACGCCCGCATCTCGTGGTCGTGCGGTAGCGTTCTCGCTTCCCACGCCCGGGTTCCCGGGTTCGATTCCCGGCGGGGTCAGGGATTTTCTCTGCCTCGTGATGGCTGGGTGTTGTGTGCTGTCCTTAGGTTAGTTAGGTTTAAGTAGTTCTAAGTTGTAGGGGACTGATGACCATAGATGTTAAGTCCCATAATGTTCAGAGCCATTTTTGAACGTATATAAACGGAACTAATCTGACAGAAGAGCCGTAGGTACACATCAGACGAACACTTCGTTAAGCTCACAGTTACATGATACTGATGAGAGTCTAGAATTCGAAATAGATTCCCCACAACGAAAAATGAGTTCTTTTCTTTTTTCTCTTTTTTAATGATTGTCACCGCATCTCGCTTATCATATCCGTGACGCACTCACACTCTACTATTTCGTGATAATTCAGAACGAGCTGACGTCCTTTGAACTTGCTCAATGTCATCCGTCAGTCCTATATGGTAAGCATTCCGGCAGTAGTCCAGAAGAAGACGAACAGCAGACGTGCATGCAGTATCTCAAGCAGATTTGTTGCATCTTGTAAGTATTAGACCAATACTACGCAGTCTGGCGGAGGGGATATTGTTACTTTTTATTCATTTTTTCATTATTCCTGCAGCAATTACGAAATAGGTAATCTGAAAGCAGCAGAGAAAGGTGAAAAAACAAGAAATCCCAAACTTTTGCCAGTAGCGTGGTAATGGTTTCGCAGAAATTTCCAGGAAACGTAGATTATTTTTATTAATATTAGAGTCGGAATATAGTCGCTAAAGTTTTCATTGACATTTGGCACCGCAATGGCGTTGTAGCACGCCCGACGTTATTTAAACTGGTTTTCTGGCGACATGAAATGTAAAATGATGCAGGAAGGCTGAGAACTTTCCTGTGTGAAGAGACGATGGCCAATTTGGAACAATGCAATTGTTAATGTAAGCAACTTTGCACTGCAGTGAGTAAAGGCACAAACAAATGACTCAAACTGGAATGCCATCCGCCAATGAAGTATGTAACTATATCAGTACGCAATACTGTAAATATTGAAAATATCATATGTTTGTCTCTGCTTTTCTGCGGCGAATGTAACGCGCTACCTATATTAATTTCCGAATATTAAATTTTTCATTTTTCCTGTTACTTTCTTGGTCTCTAGTAGAACACAACATCGACATTATAACGACATAAGCGATTAATGCTTCTTTGACCATGAAATACAGAAAGCTTTTTTGCCATATTAACAATATTGTGCCAACCGCAGTGGCCGAGTGGTTCTAGGCGTTCTAGGCGCTTCAGTCTGGAACCGCGCGGCCGCTACGGTCGCAGGTTCGAATCCTGCCTCAGGCAAGGATGTGTGTGATGTCCTTAGGTTAGTTAGGTTCAAGTAGTTCTAATTTTTAGGGGACTGATGACCTCACATGTTAAGTCCCGTAGTGCTCAGAGCCATTTGAACTATTTTTCTGCCCCGTAGCAGTTCGGATCGATGTTTACCTAGGTGTTTCTCTTTTCACCGTCTACCTCGGTAAATTACTAAACAAAAACGCGGAAATAAAACGTAGCGTTGTTAACATACACTGTCGTTACATTGAAACTTGTACCGTATTTGACATTTTTGTGATTTCCGTTGATTCTAAATTGTACGTACTGCTATAGAAGCCATACACGATCATAATTCGTTTAGTTATTATTGTAACACTACAGAACTAAAAGGTGATATGACGCCGTGTAAATATGTCGTAGTTCAGTTTACCGCTCTGGGAATGAGCAAAATGATTTGAATATATCCTTTTACTTTTCTCACATGGGACGTCCCCCCCCCCCCCCCCCCCCCCCCTCCATGAACCATGGACCTTGCCTTTGCTGGGGAGGCTTGCGTGCCTCAGCGATACAGATAGCTGTACCGTAGGTGCAACCACAACGGAGGGGTATCTGTTGAGAGGCCAGACAAACGTGTGGTTCCTGAAGAGGGGCAGCAACCTTTTCAGTAGTTGCAGGGGCAACAGTCTGGATGATTGACTGATCTGGCCTTGTGACACTAACCAAAACGGCCTTGCTGTGCTGGTACTGCGAACGGCTGAAAGCAAGGGGAAACTACGGCCGTAATTTTTCCCGAGGGCATGCAGCTTTACTGTATGGTTAAATGATGATGGCGTCCTCTTGGGTAAAATATTCCGGAGGTAAAATAGTCCCCCATTCGGATCTCCGGGCGGGGACTACTCAAGAGGATGTCGTTATCAGGAGAAAGAAAACTGGCGTTCTACGGATCGGAGCGTGGAATGTCAGATCCCTTAATCGGGCAGGTAGGTTAGAAAATTTAAAAAGGGAAATGGATAGGTTAAAGTTAGATATAGTGGGAATTAGTGAAGTTCGGTGGCAGGAGGAACAAGACTTCTGGTCAGGTGACTACAGGGTTATAAACACAAAATCAAATAGGGGTAATGCAGGAGTAGGTTTAATAATGAACAGGAAAATAGGAATGCGGGTAAACTACTACAAACAGCATAGTGAACGCATTATTGTGGCAAAGATAGATACGAAGCCCACGCCTACTACAGTAATACGAGTTTATATGCCAACTAGCTCTGCAGATGACGAAGAAATTGAAGAAATGTATGATGAAATAAAGAAATTATTCAGATAGTGAAGGGTGACGAAAATTTAATAATCATGGGTGACTGGAATTCGGTAGTAGAAAAAGGGAGAGAAGGAAATGTAGTAGGTGAATATGGATTGGGGCTAAGAAATGAAAGAGGAAGCCGCCTGATAGAATTTTGCACAGAGCATAAGTTAATCATAGCTAACACTTGGTTCAAGAATCACAAAAGAAGGTTGTATACATGGAAGAATTCTGGAGATACTAAAAGGTATCAGATAGATTATATAATGGTAAGACAGAGATTTAGGAACCAGGTTTTAAATTGTAAGACATTTCCAGGAGCAGATGTGGACTCTGACCACAATCTATTGGTTATGATCTGTAGATGAAAACTGAAGAAACTGCAAAAAGGTGGGAATTTAAGGAGATGGGACCTGGATAAACTGACTAAACCAGAGGTTGTACAGAGTTTCAGGAAGAGCATAAGGGAACAATTGACAGGAATGGGGGAAAGAAATACAATAGAAGAAGAATGGGTAGCTCTGAGGGATGAAGTAGTGAAGGCAGCAGAGGATCAAGTAGGTAAAAAGACGAGGGCTAGTAGAAATCCTTGGGTAACAGAAGATATATTGAATTTAATTGATGAAAGGAGAAAATATAAAAATGCCGTGAGTGAAGCAGGAAAAAAGGAATACAAACGTCTCAAAAATGAGATCGACAGGAAGTGCAAAATTGCTAAGCAGGGATGGCTAGAGGACAAATGTAAGGATGTAGACGCGAGTATCACTTGGGGTAGGATAGATACTGCCTACAGGACAATTAAAGAGACCTTTGGAGATAAAAGAACCACTTGCATGAACATCAAGAGCTTAGATGGAAACCCAGTTCTAAGCAAAGAAGGGAAAGCAGAAAGGTGGAAGGAGTATATAGAGGGTCTATACAAGGGCTATGTACTTGGGGACAATATTATGGAAATGGAAGAGGATGTAGATGAAGATGAAATGGGAGATACGATACTGCGTGAAGAGTTTGACAGAGCACTGAAAGACCTGAGTCGAAACAAGGCCCCCGGAGTAGACAACATTCCATTAGAACTACTGACGGCCTTGGGAGATCCAGTCCTGACAAAGCTCTACCATCTGGTGAGCAAGATGTATGAAACAGGCGAAACACCCTCAGACTTAAAGAAGAATATAATAATTCCAATCCCAAAGAAAGCAGGTGTGGACAGATGTGAAAATTACCGAACTATCAGTTTAATAAGTCACAGCTGCAAAATACTAACGCGAATTCTTTACAGACGAATGGAAAAACTAGTAGACGCCGACCTCGGGGAAGATCAGTTTGGATTCCGTAGAAATGTTGGAACACGTGAGGCAATATTGACCCTACGACGTATCTTAGAAGCTAGATTAAGGAAGGGCAAACCTACGTTTCTAGCATTTGTAGACTTGGAGAAAGCATTTGACAATGTTGACTGGAATACTCTCTTTCAAATTCTGAAGGTAGCAGGGGTAAAATACAGGGAGCGAAAGGCTATTTACAATTTGTACGGAAACCAGATGGCAGTTATAAGAGTCGAGGGGCACGAAAGGGAAGCGGTTGTTGGGAAGGGAGTGAGACAGGGTTGTAGCGTCTCCTCGATGTTATTCAATCTGTATATTGAGCAAGCAGTGAAGGAAACAAAAGAAAAATTCGGAGTAGGTATTAAAATCCATGGAGAAGAAATAAAAACTTTGAGGTCCGCCGATGACATTGTAATTCTGTCAGAGACAGCAAAGGACTTGGAAGAGCAGTTGAACGGAATGGATAGTGTCTCGGAAGGAGGGTATAAGATGAACATCAACAAAAGCAAAACGAGGATAATGGAATGTAGTCGAATTAAGTCGGGTGATGCTGAGGGAATTAGATTAGGAAATGAGACACTTAAAGTAGTAAATGATTTTTGCTATTTGGGGAGCAAAATAACTGATGATGGTCGAAGTAGAGAGGATATAAAATGTAGACTGGCAATAGCAAGGAAAGCGTTTCTGAAGAAGAGAAATTTGTTAACATCGAGTATAGATTTAAGTGTCAGGAAGCCATTTTTGAAAGTATTTGTATGGAGTGTAGCCATGTATGGAAGTGAAACATGGACGATAAATAGTTTAGACAAGAAGAGAATAGAAGCTTTCGAAATGTGGTGCTACAGAAGAATGCTGAAGATTAGATGGGTAGATCAGATAACCAATGAGGAGGTATTGAATAGGATTGGGGAGAAGAGAAGTTTGTGGCACAACTTGACTAGAAGAAGGGATCGGTTGGTAGGACATGTTCTGAGGCATCAAAGGATCACCAATTTAGTATTGGAGGGCAGCGTGGAGGGTAAAAATCGTAGAGGGAGACCAAGAGATGAATACACTAAGCAGATTCAGAAGGATGTAGGCTGCTGTAGGTACTGGGAGATGAAGAAGCTTGCACGGGATAGCGTAGCATGGAGAGGTGCATCAAACCAGTCTCAGGACTGAAGACCACAACAACAATAACAGAATCTGGAAGTAAAAAGTCTGATCACCTGCGACGCACGTTATTTTCATTCGTCTACAAAAACATCAAATTAGAATACGTTGCTAAATTTAGGTAGGAAATGAGTGTATTTGTAGCTGCTTCAGTAACAAATACTACAATGAATTTTTAGAAAAGTAAATATGTGATTACTTGGATCTTCTCAAGAAAAAAGAGCATTGGAAACGGGTGCAGTAAACGAAAAACTTTACGTTGCATTGGTATAATGGAAATCAGTGTTGTGGACTGACAAGATAGCCAGTCCACAGTGACGGGTAACCGAAAGCCACGCGCTTAAACTCACGCAGGCTGGCGTGAGGTCTGAAACAGGATACGTAATGAATGCTATAAAGAAAAGTACGTAGCTGCTGGAATACTTAACTTTAATCCATCATTGGTGTACATCGCTCTTGGCGATACAAGTTAGACTCTTTAGATACATGCAATATACTGTTAATGGCGCCTTGCTAGGTCGTAGCCATTGACTTAGCTGAAGGCTATGCCATCTATATTCTCGGCAAATGAGAGTGTCTCCGTCCGTGTAGTCGCTAGCAAAGTCATCCGTAGAACTGGGGCGAGGCTAGTAAGTCTCTCTAGACCTGCCATGTGGTGGCGCTCGGTCTGCAATTACTGACAGTGGCGACACGCGGGTCCGACATGTACTAATGGACCGCGGCCGATTTAAAAGCTACCACCTAGCAAGTGTGGTGTCTGGCGGTGACACCACAGTCAGTATTAGAAAGTTGTTTTATGAAGTATCACCAGTGACTGAAAAATTGCTTCATTCATTCGACTGAACGCTGCCGCAGTTATAGCTGTCATAAACGTGGAGGGTCAGCTGCAAACATTATAAAGACGTCGTCATAATCACCAGTTTTAGCCTTGGCGCAATGCACTATTTCCAGGCTGGTTAAAAGTCATTTGTTATCTATGGTCATGGTAAGATTACCCAACGCTTCTACTTCTTTATCTTTGCAAAGTCTGAGAGCTTCTCAGCACACGGTCTTCAAAGTCCGAGAGACGTTGCTGAGGCTAGACTTACTAACATATTAGTCGCCTATCGTCTTGCTACTCTCCTTTTTATTCCGCATTTCTTTAAAAATTTAGAGCATTTGTGTTGCAAAAGACGAAGAATAGGTATCTGTGCAATGTTCAAGGCACACGGGGTTCAATGGTGTTTTCTGAAGTGGGTATTTCTCAACCGGTTTTCATATGAAATTATTGATAACGGAGCATCTTTTAACCTTTGGTGGTGCACTACGAAACGCGGTGGAGGGGCACACTAAACACGTACAAACAAGTGTTCCCAGCACGACGTGCTTTTGTAACTAAAGGCAATGGCCGCAATGAAGAAACAGTTCCCTAACGAAGCTACGTCTACTGTGTTGCATCCGTTACGGCTGGCTGCGTGACGCAGGTGGGTTTATCTGCAGCTGGAGGAAATGAGGGCGTTATCGTTTTCCCCACCGCTGTACGCACGTGTTAATCTTAGCCGCCGTGTCCGGACCACTTTCGTATCGTTCCTTGTTGACATCATAACAATCAGTTTCCGTTGGCTGTCGCCTTTGTTTTGGAAACAGTCACGTGTTCCACATCATTAAGAAAATATTCTGTTTTCAGAACGAAGATTAATGATCCAGACACATACACCGTCCGTCCAAAAAGTTTCTACTCTGATTTCATTCTTGGCGTATAAGTGACGTCACCACAGTACCTTTGGTGGCAGCGTGCACTAATGTCTGCAGAGAATAGATGTACGGCACATTCGACCAGTCAGTCGTGGGCACGCAGTGTTAAGTAGTGTACATGCAACCTTAGTGTGTCAGCGTTAGAGAAACATCTCCAAAGCAAGTGCTAAACACATTCCTGACTGTGTTTCGAAGCAGAGAAAAGTGTGTGCAACGTTTGTCCCATACACCTTCACTCCTGAAAAAAAGAGACTCGTTGACACCTGCAGCGATCTAATTGAAATGCAAAACACGGACAATTTCGTTCTGGAAAATGCCGTCACGGGTGGTGAGACCTGGTATCGTCAATACGAACTTACCGCAAAACGACGAAGTCCAGAAGTTCACATGAAGGGTCAGCGCATTGACTATATAACAGACATTCAAGCCAATATGACACGCGAGGTGAACAACATTCCAAAGAATATCTTTCCTGGTAGTTTCACATGGGGTTATGAACATCCTGTGCGTTCAACTCAAGTGGGGGAGGGGGGACTGTGTAGAACACCTGTAATATTAAACTCATCGTCTCAATTTTTCTCAACAGTGACTGGGGTGCTTATCATGTCATCGGAAATTCACGCAGGAGAACATAAGAGGATACGAAACGTGGACTAACATAAATCTCACGAAGTACATTGCGCAACATAATTAAAGGATTACTGTTTCGAAACCTCGTAACTGTCGCCAACTGCGACGCAGGAGTTTGAAATTTAGCTCAAAGGTGGTTATAACCTTCCTCTGAAATGGTGCAATAGCGTGGATTCCTGTGACGTCATCCTCGGATTCGACTACGCCTCAAGCAGCAAATTGTTGGCGCATGCGACAAAAAAAGGCCAGAGTTCAGAAGTTCGTGTTATGTGTAAGGTGGGATAAGGCTGTCACATTGGTACCAGATTACACCACAATTCTGTCGAACGCTCCCGTGGACGTGACAATCCCTCTTACCTCATTTCACCCCTTCGTTGTTACCTCTACGATGGGAGATAGAACGACTACGCCGCCCGGGGTAGCCGCGCGGATTTGGGCGCCTTGCCACGGTTCGCGTGGTTAACCGCCGTCGGAGGTTCGACTCTTCCCTCGGGCATGTGTGTGTGTGTTCTCCTTAGCGTTAGTTAGTTTAAGTTAGATTAAGTAGTGTGTAAGCATAGGCTCCGATGACCTCAGCAGTTTGGTCTTCCAGGAACTTACCACAAATAAATAAATAAATCAGAATCACGACGTCCAGCATTGACATCACGCGGTTTTTTTATCGGTGTCAGGGGAAAACATTTCAGGCACACTGCCGCTCGGAGTCTTCACGAAGAGGAGGCCTGAGGAGATGGCGTAATGAACAATGAAACCACACCTTCCCTAGGGGGCGTTCATTTTCACATACAGGATGTCAGAAAAGTCTTTCCCTGATTACATAAATTGATAACTCAGGCTAGAAGGAAGATACAAATATGAAACTGGTGTCTAATTGTTTACAAACTATCAAAGTTTTTTTCAAACATCAGTAAACTTCCACACAAGCACCCTTGGTAGCACGTAGCACATCTAGGCGATATTCAATTTCCGTCCACACATTAACCAACGCCACTGGAGGGATCGATTCAACGACTGTGGTTATCCGTTGCCGCAGGGTTTCAAGATCTGGTACACGTGTTCGGTAGACCTCGTCCTTGACACAACCCCATAAAAAGAAGTCTAATGGGGTTATGTCAGGAGAGCGTGGAGGCCAAACCGTTGGCCCATCACGACCAATCCATCGCCCATATCGAGATAGGCACGGACGTCCAAGCCCCAATGAGGCGGTGCGCCGTCTTGCTGAAACAAGACATCGGGGTGATACTGAAGCAGCTGAGGAACAGCATACAGTTGCAACATGTCCAGATACACTGCAGATGTGATGGTAGCCACAGCGAAGAAGAATGGCCCGATAATTCGATCGTGCAATAGCGCGCACCAAACATTCACCTTTGGACTGCCTCTGGTGCACTCCATGACCTAGCCAGGGGGTTGTGAACCCCAAATGCGCACATTGTGGCGATTCACTACTCCACTGACAAAAAAAGGTCGCTTCATCGGAAAAGGCAATTCGTCTGAGATAACCATCATCGTCCTCAATACGTGATAGCATTTCGACCACAAAGTCATATCGACGTGTACTGTCATTGGGCAACAAGGCCTGAACGAAACAATAAACGTTTGTGTAAAATGTCATGGAGAGAGCTTCTTGGCATCTGTAATTCACGTGAGGCCCAGCGCACCGATTTTTTCGGACTTCGCAGAAAACACTGCCTTACAGCTTCCACCCCGTCTGCTGAGGTTTTTGGTCGACCAGACCTCGGAAGGTCAGCAACCGATCCTGTATTCTTGAACTTTTCATACCAGGCTTTAATGCTCTTGACATCAGGTGGATTCCTTCCAAATGTTGTCTGGAAGTGTCTCTGCACTGTGGTTGGTGATCATGTCTTATGGTACCACAGTACACACTGTGCCTTCTCCTGATTAGTTGACATGGCTTCTTGGGCACTGCACCTCATCCACTACTTACGTACTGCGAACCTAAAACAGAAAAAAAACTTTGATAGTTTTAAACAATTTGACACAAGTTTCATATTTGTATCTTCCTTCTAGCCTGAGTTACCAATTTATGTAATCAGGGAAAGACTTTTCGGACACCCTGTACTTCGCGCTCGGAAACGATACTCTGCAGTGTAGTGTACGACAGGCAGACATCCTTGACAAATCTTGCTACTGTTGAAACCCCTTGTCGATTAAACTTCGAGCGGAAGTATATCTACTATTTATTTCCCGCGCAAGTTCAAATGCATAGGCTTATTGAGGGGCATGAATAAATATCTGAAAGAGTGAAGCGTATGGTTTGTTATGTTTATACTGAAGTGTACCTAAATCCAGTCTTCCACTCTACAACGAACTATCGACTGATCTGGAGCTCTCTGATAGACGGAAACAATGAAACGGTCCGAGGCCTGAATCCAGAATCTTGCCTGGCGCAGGCAGTGGTTTCAGCTACTGAAGTATGCAGACACAGCTCACAACCTGTCGTCAAGGCTTCAGTTCTGCTTTCAGTAGGAGTGGTTTCGGGTTCGCGCCCTCATCCAACGCACAGACTTAATCTGCTAGCAAGTTCCTGCACCTGAATCATTTGACGGCACAGATCGCTTATAGCCGGCCGGAGTGGCCGAGCGGTTAAAGGCGCTACAGTCTGGAACCGCACGACTGCTACGGTCGCAGGTTCGAATCCTGCCTCGGGCATGGATGTGTGTGATGTCCTTAGGTTAGTTAGTTTTAAGTAGTTCTAAGTTCTAGGGGACTTATGACCACAGCAGTTGAGTCCCATAGTGCTCAGAGCCATTTGAATCATTTTTAGATCGCTTATAGTACCAGAAGTTTCTTGAGATCCAAAATAAATCTACAAAAAAATTTCCTGTTGTTACATAAAAATTTGTCAGTCATTCGTACGATACAGTGCAATGATGAAGAGCGATACAATGGTAAGCTACTAGCGAGATGCCCAGGCTCCGCTCGGATTGCTCTAAGCGTCTACGGCCGGACGAGTTGGCTATCTTAGCTATAATCAAACTACATTGCTATGCAAAACTCATGGATGAGGTAGATAATGTAACATACTAACAACTCGGTGTAAATGAGAGAAAGTGTTGAAGTATGTTGACAGAGGTCTCCCAGTTGTGCACAGAAGGATGGACGTCACATCATTTGAGATTAGCGTCACTATACCGCCAAATGGGTCTGGCCCCACAACGAGAGGCGTCTGAATGAGCTGGAAAAGACAGTGTATGTCAATCAGCGAGCAGCTACGGTGGACTGTGGCGGTGTTCTTCAATACAACATGGCCTGAATCCTTCATCTGGATGACTTCACACGGGGAAAGATAATCAGGAAACTGGAAGAACGACGAAGCGTGACGAGTGTAGCCCTTGGGTGTGGTATGGTTCACAGCATTGTTGCCGGCCGCTTTGGCCGAGCGGTTCTACGCGCTTTAGTCCGGAACCACGCGACTGCTACGGTCGCAGGTTCGAATCCTGCCTCGGGCATGGATATGTGTGACGTCCTTATGTTAGTTAGGGTTAAGTAGTTCTAAGTGTAGGGGCCTGATGACCTCAGATGTTAAGTCCCATAGTGCTTAGAGCCATTTGAACAGCGTTGTTTCACGTTGCTGGGGAGAGTTCCGAACAATAGGCAGTGTTGCCCGAGGAAAGCTGGTGGTCGCCCACGGTCAACTTCTGCAGCAGATGACTGCTACATGGTGTAGCAGTCAAGAAGGGATCCACGTGGCACAGTGGGTGCCAATGAAACCACATTCAAGAGGACTCCAAGGCACGCAGTGTCACGCTATGCAGTGGGACGGCGACTGGAAATACGCGAACACTTTACCCGACGACCAGTACATTGTGTTTTGTTGACAACGGTGCATCGGTGCACCGTTAGCGCTGGTGACAGGAGCTTAAGGACTCGACCAATGGGGAGTGGGCTCGCGTGCTCTACTCGGAGGAAAAGAGATTACGTTTGAGTAGTGATTCTGGACTTACCCTCATTGCACCCATTGTCGAATATTGTAGTTCTGTTGCTCCAGGATTTATGGTGTAGGTAGGCATAATGTTCCATAGGCGCACTGACTTCCAAATCGTTGAGGACGGTACATTCACCGCTCAGAGTTATTGTGTTACCGAAGGTGCATTCGGTCCTGTCTTCATTTTCATGGAGCAACGTAGGAGGAGCTCTTGGAATGAGAAGAGAATATACTCGGCGAATAGCCTGGCGTGTCCGTCCCCCTCCCCCCCCCCCCCGATTTAAATGTCATCGGACACGTGCGGGATGCGTTCGGGAGACATATTACAGCATGTCCACAGGCACTAATGACCGTCTAGGCGTTGTCAGTCGCTCTGGTGGAGGAATGGAGCGCCCTACCGCAACAACTCACGGCCAGCGCGGAGCACGTCGCATGCTCTGCAGTCCGTCGTGATCACGTAGCATGTCAGGAACCTCACCTGGCCTTTTCGAATGACCATCATAAATCGCGGTGACTTCAGGTAGTTATTGTCTTTGAATAAAAGTGCCATTTCTGTCGTCTAATTGCGTATTGCTTTCAGTAACCCACTGTACTGTACAGTACTGTAGCAGTTATGGCCCAAGTTTCATCGAGCTACTGTACGTTATTTGGCAGTGACACATCAGGCGAAAGTTTCTCTCGTGCATAAGCGTTGCTCACCGGTTATAACGCTTTGCAGGTGTCTAACTTATTTCAGGAAAGATTCCGAGACTCTACCTTTAGCTGGGCACTAGTACGTCTCATCTATAATCACAACCACAAAACTGGAATAGAGTTTCAATTCCGGAATGAGATTTTCACTCTGCAGCGGAGAGTGCGCTGATATGAAACTTCCTGGCAGATTAAAACTGTTTTCCGGAGCGAGACTCGAGCTCGGGACCTTTGCCTTTTGTGGGCAAGTGCTCTACCATTTGAGCTACCCATGCACGACTCACGCCCCTCCTCACAGCTTTACTTCCGCCAGTTTCTCGTCTCCTACTTTCAAAAACTTCACAGAAGCTCTCCTGCGAATCTTGCAGAACTAGCAGTCCTGGAAGAAGCACTAGCCCGCGAAAGACAAAGGTTCCGAGTTCGAGTCTCGGTCCGGCACACAGTTTTAATCTGCCAGGAAGTTTCAATTCAATAGGCAAATTTGCACGGACACAAGTGATGTTTCATGGCGTAAATTGCATCTGGCTGAGTTAGGCTTATTCGATAAGACACTAGCGCCCAGCTGGCTGTCGGCTTCACGCTGTGCTCTGGGATCTCCCTTTCGTCGAACATGTCCTCGCTCAGTAATCAACAACACTCGTCGAGAAAAACGACAAAGCGCCTCAGCAGAATTCCACGCACCAGTACAGGAACGGACTGTCGAATGATTTACAGGCTTTTCTTATCGGGACAGTGTTCCCGTTGATCACGAAGGTTCGCTGACACGTGGCTTTCGGAATAATAACTGCTTTAAAACACAGACGCCGCCTGCG